>NC_037685.1:55412196-55552424 GCF_003255815.1 Theropithecus gelada
TGTGGTTTTGATTTGCATTTCTCTGATGGCCAGTGATGATGAGCATTTTTTCATATGTCTGTTGGCTGTATGAATGTCTTCTTTTGAGAAATGTCTGTTCATATCCTTTGCCCACTTTTTGATGGGGTTGTTTGTTTTTTTTCTTGTAAATTTGTTGGAGTTCTTTGTAGGTTCTGGATATTAGCCCTTTGTCAGATGGGTAGATTGCAAAAATTTTCTCCCGTTCTGTAGGTTGCCTGTTCACTCTGATGGTAGTTTCTTTTGCTGTGCAGAAGCTCTTTAGTTTAATGAGATCCCATTTGTCAATTTTGGCTTTTGTTGCCATTGCTTTACACTGAAATAATATCTGTTTAACCCCAACTGAAACTGAGGCTGGGGTATCAGCTTTGTCTTCGGGATTGTTGTTTGACATTAATTTAGGTATTTCCTTCACACAGATTAATATTTGCAGTTGCAGAGTGTTGGCTCTTGTGTTATTTCCACATCGCAGTGTTTTGGTATATTCCACATTAGAATGTTTTCTTGTTTGTGGTTAAAACAATTGATAACCCAGGAACAGTTTCTCCTTTATACATGACTCTAAAGCCAAAAAAGACTAAATGGCAACTGGCATACATTATTCAACACAAAGAATAGAACAATATAGATATACTTTATTTCATTATTAGACAAAATGACTTCACAGACGGACGTAAGGTTATACTTGGAATATTGATGATGGTCCAGCCTTCAGCAGTTTTTCCCTCCCTTTTATCACATACTCTGAGTTAACAATGTCTACATGGGCTTAGAAGCCTGTCCTCTTCGAAAAGGCTTCGAAGGAATGTGATTACGTCATTGCTATATAGCAGCCTGCACCTCAGGATATCCTAGAGATGAAACACATAAATATTGGGATTTGCTATGTCATGTTTGATCCCTCAGTGACAGCATGACAGTGCAGAGCCTGTTCCAGACAGCCTCAATGCTGTAGCTTTCCCTCCCCAAAAGTAAACAAATGTTTGGCAGAGAATCAGTTGGTCCATACGCTTGTAGGTAGCAGAGTATTTACACAGAAACGTGTTCCAACCTTTGTTTCCACCTTTCTCTTTTAAAGTGTTTGTTTCAGCTTTCATGAGAAAGGATTTCCAAAATAAAAATACTTTCCTACAAAGGCGTTAGCTGTCACCTTAAATTATTACCTTAAGAGCCCTTAAAATGTCATGTTGATAACAGCAGAAATATAGGAGGAAAAGGCCTGAGCTGGAGAGTAAAATATATTTTGGAAAATTTGTATTTTCTAGAACCTTGCCTACTACTAGAGGTTTTGTAGAGAGGTGGTGAAGGTGGTATGTGGGGTTGGGTGGGGGGGGGGGATGGACTATATTGCTGAGGCTCAATCAATGAGAGAACCAGACTAATAGAACTTTACGAAACAATGTGCCTGATTTTGCAGATGACTTCTGTACACGCATCCTCTTGGTTCTTAGAAATACAGTTGACCCTTGAACAACACAAGTTTGAACTGAACTGGTGACTTATATGTGAATTTTCTTCTGTTTCTGCCATCTCTGAGACAGCAAGGCCAACCTTTCCCCTTCCTCCTCCTCCTCAGCCTATGCCAGGTGAAGATGACGAGGATGAAGACCTTTACGATGATCCATATCCACTTAATGAGGAGTACATATAGTTCCTCTTCCTTATGATTTTCTTAATAACTTTTTCTTTTCTCTAGCTTATGTCACCCTAAGAATACACTGTATAATACATATAGCATACAAAATAGGCGTTCATCAAGTGTGTATGTTATCAGTAAGGCCAGCAGTAGGCTATTAGTAGTTAAATTTTGGGGAGCTACAAGTTATATGTGGATTTTTGACTGCTTAGGGCCATAGCCCCTAAGCCTCGTACTGTCCATCAGTCGACGGTGCACCTTTTACTCATGCATGTCTTTTATTGTAAGTAAAAGATGAAGGGCGCAGTGGAGTGCACCTGTAGTCCCAGCAACTTGAGAGACTGAGGTGAGAACCCAGGAATTCAAAGCTGCAATATGCTGTGATTGCACCACTGCACTCCAGCCTGGGCCAAGACCTCATCTCTGTTTAAAAAAAAAATGATTAATTTAAAAAAATTAAAGATTAAAAATTAAAGATAATGAATGCATCAGGAAAATAGGATGATTTATTCTAAAGCACATTATATGCCCCCAAATAGCCAAGATTCTGAGGCTGTTTAACTGATTTCCATTGAGCAAGTGCCTCTGAATAACTGAAGTCCAAAATTCAACCTACCTAAAAACACTTTTAACATTGATATTTCAAAGACTTGTATTCCCAAGGGTTTCTTTGAATGTAAGAAGTAAATTACTAAATCAGATGTATATGTATGAGGTGATTTTATTCCCACCTGAGGATGCTGAAAAACAGATATATATATTTGTCTATAGAGAATGGTATGCATATTTATTGAGATCTTTAGTTTACTTTTAACATACGTGTTCAAAGAAATCACAGGCATGCTGCTGTCAGTTTTCCAGCAGTAGTTCTAAACATCAATAAAAGTAACCAAACAGGGTGCATATTTTTATTGGAAGCCTGGTTTAGCAACTTCAGAAATATTTTTAGTAGGAAAATATCATAAAAGTATCATAGCCATTCTGTTACAAATCGGCTAATTTATTATCTAAGGGAAATAACCCAAATTTCTCTCCTACTCACAGAAATGCCATAGAAATTTGTGTGTGTGTGCACCCACGTGTACGTGCACACATTTCAGGCTTATAAGCCCAATCTTATTTCACAGGAAGGAACATTAGTTCTTTTAGATTTTAAAGCAGATTAATGATATTAATGTTGAAGTTTACCAGAAGATTCCTGAAATTTTCTAGAACTGATTACAGAATGTTTGAGATGGTACACTGGACTCATTAACTTATTTAAATACCGAGTGACTCCAATTCCTTTTTAAGACCATGACAATGCTGGTTTTCTGACTTCTCAGTCAGGAACGGAAATAGAACAAGACCGGCTTTGTGATTTACCTCCAGCAAATTGCATGGTGAAAAGAAGTTTTAGAAGCCCCACTATAGAAGGCTGTATGGAGACAAAGAGAAAAGAAAGGAGCATGTAAAACATGCTGAGCGTTCCTACCCCTGCTTCCATCTCACAGACTCATAGTGGAGACACCATCTGCAGACAGCTGCCCCCAGAGGCCCCTTTTTGAGCTAAGATTACTCACTCAGCCTCGTAGAGATAAGAGAGACCTAAGATACGTCTCTTGTCTCCACACATTTTATTACCATTTATTTTGTTATCGCTTGCTATATAACATGAGTCCTATTCTTCCCCCTTAAATAGGGGGGATCTTTAGGTAACAATGTGAGAAAGTAAAACAAGCAGTTTTCATAATTCTAGCTAGATAAACCTTTTCCTGAACAGAGTTTCAACGCCGAGGAAAGAGGTAGATGGCATTTGAATGCAGAGTTCTTATTTTTAGGGACAATATGCAGGTTATGTTAGACTCCTATAAAATCAAATAATTACCTTCTCTCTGGCTATTAGGTCCTTTTCTCAGTTTTTCTTTCTTTCTTTTTGTTCAGTTAATCTTTCAGAGAGACTTCAAGGCCATAACTATCTTCCTGGAAAACCCCAAAGCTAACGAGGAGTAAGCTCTTCAATCAGCACTTTCATATAAAAGCCCAGGTCAAGGATCACGTTACCTAGAGCTCTGCTGACAGACTGGCAAACTTTTCTCTCGGAAGTGTAGCAAGATTCATTTTCCCTGGTTCTGGGTCAATAGGGATAAAACAATATGATTCGCTTCTCTCTTCGTTCCTATAGTATTTCTCCTAAGACCTGATCCTCCTGCTTCCAAACAGGAAACAGGAGGACTGTTGGGATTAGCCTGTCACCTGGTCACTTAACCCCACTCTCAGCGGCCTCTAGTTATGACAGACGGACCAACCAGGAACTCCCCACAAGCTTCCTTTCCAGGGCTTCTACCCCACACTGTTGTCATGAGAGAAAATCAAGCCCAACTGCACTTGTTCATCACAGCGCTCCTACCTCATTTGGAGAGAAAAATAAACAATAATTAGTGAATATTTATAAACTGATTCTGCAGGAGAAAAATTGTGGCTTGGACAATGCTAGTGTCTACCCGTGTTCAGACATGATTACAAAGTGGTCTTGCTTTTGACTTATCTGCCATGATCCTAGTAGCCTGGCCTGAAGTTGAAGTGGTTTAGGTTCAGCTGAGGGACACCATTGCCCAGCTGTGCGTGCCAGGCCAGCTCCTGGATGCCAGCGGCTGCTTTTCTCTTCCTCAGTCCCCTTGATTTGGCCAAAAGCAAACAAGTTAGGCCACAGGGTCTTAATCAGTCCCTTCGGATTTTCGCCATGCCTGATATTGTTCGGAACAGGAAGTTGCTTAGAGAACACAGTCTGTGGTTGGACTTGGATTAATTTCTCCTGCTTCGGGAGATTTGTGGGATCATCGAACATGACAATAGCTGCCTAGTAGCACTTCAGAGTGTGTACAGGACACTTCAACTGATTGCAACAAAAGCAGTTATCAGGGAAAACGAAAAACAAGTCTTAGATCTTGAAACAAGTTTTGAAGCCAGGGGTCGAGAATGTAAAACCCAGCGAATCCAGCTGAATCTGTTTAGAGAACCAGGTGACTTTCTTTTTTCTTAGTTTTATCATGAGCTTATTTGTCCCGCAGTATGTGGATGTAGTGAACAGTGTTCCCTGTAACATGGATTTCCTCTTGGCTAGTTAAGGGGAAAGCAAGCGCTGTGTGATTATCTGTAAGAACAATGCTTTGTTGGATTTTTAGACTTTTGTTAGAGTCAAGGAAAGATTTTGGACTAACTTTCCATTTTAGTATTTCTAACATGACAATTGCAGTTGACCACAGCATGCATATAGATTTATCACAGTTGTCACTTCTGGAAATTTTATAAATAGACTTGTATAGACCTCACTTTAAAAGGTTCTGGGTAATTTTTCAATGGAAATATTATCAACTGGAGGTGTGATAACTTTAAATATTTGCAGACCTCTAACAATTATCCTGAACACACGGAATGCTTTTATGTGTGATCGGCAGGTGTCAATCACTTGTCAGTATAGGAAAGAATGATCTGGTGATACACGGACTGTATTCGGAATGAAAGTATTTACTGCAATAGGAAGGAGCCTGTTTTGTGTCCCTTTATGAAAACAATGTTTTTGTTTTTGTTTTTTTTTGAGACAAAGTCTCACTCTATCACCCAGGCTGGAGTGCAGTGGCACTATCTTGGCTCACTGCAGCCTCCGCCTCTCGGGTTCCAGCAATTCACCTGCCTCAGCCTCCTGAGTAGCGGGGACTATAGGCACTCACCACCATGCCCAGCTAATTTTTGTGTTTTTTTAGTAGAAATGGGGTTTCACCATATTGGTCAGGCTGGTCTCAAACTCCTGACCTCGTGATCCGCCCGCCTTGGCCTCCCAAAGTGCTGGGATTACAGGTGAAAGACACCGTGCCCGTCTGAAGACAAATTTTTTGAGTCAATTTTAAATGAAGTGTCTCTGAAGAAAACAAATTAAGCAACGTGGTCAGGGTAGCCCCAATATTAGTGTTCTCAGGATTGACCAGTCCTTGTTGATAGGACTGTAATGACCTCGGCAGAATCATTTTGACAACACGAATTAAGGTTCATATCCTAGAAGACTGAAGGTTGGTAGTAGTAATGTGAGGAAAATTTGAGGGAAATGTGAGAGTATTAGATGGCAATATAAAAAGGGAATTATTCTGTGAAGGATTTGAAAGAACACCTTTAGGGTTGTGGTCTCAGACCCAGCAAACAGTATTTAAGAACCCATTTTTCCCTATGGGCTTAGAAAAATGTTCAGAGCTTTGGGTTTCCTCACATCAAAAAAGAAAACCATAGAAATAAAATATAAATAAATATAAATACATATTTATAAATATTTAAATAGATTTATAAATTTATATTTTTATATTTATAAATATATGTATATATTTATATTATATAAAGATATTTATATAAATATATAAATATTTATGTTATATTATATATTACAAAGTGGTCTTGGTTTTGACTTATCTGCCATGATCATAGTAGCCTGGCCTGAAGCTGAAGTGGTTTATGTTCAACTGAGGGACACCATTTATATTGTAATATATATATAATATATTTATATTATATAAATATATTTATGTAATATATAAATATTTATATTATATAGTATATCTATATAATATATAAATATGTATTATGATATAAATATATTTATATTTTTAAAATTTATATGTATATATATGTGATAAAAAATAATGATCATATTAGTGCTATAAAGGTGGCCAGATTAGTGGTAGAGCGAAGGGATAGAAAAGTGTGTGAATCAGAAATTAATCTTCTTTGATATCTCGGGTGGAAAATATCTGCTTCTGCAGTCAGTGGCTTCTGAAAGCTTCCAAGTAATCCTTGGTCAGGAAGCAGTGAGGTATGTCTTTTATGTGAATCTGAAGATCAAAAGCTTGAATTTTCCTGAAACATGCGTCATTCACAGTACCTGGTGAGGTCGTTTTCACTGAGGCTCAAGGGCAGCGTTTCTCTGATGCCTTCACGGTCTTGCCCGGTTCGCGCCGTTCGCGGGCAGCGTGTGCCTTGGAAACGTTGTCTGCAGCGCATCTTGCAATGAGCCCACCAATGTCAGGCCATCAGTCTCTGTTCCTGTGAAAAATATTGTGAAACAGCTTTGCTAAAATTCTATTTTCAGAATAGCCAACTTCTTAGATAATCTTAATGCATATCAGGGCTTTTTAATTGGCCATTTATTTTATAGAGGTTGTTGGAGATGTCAGGCCATCTCTTGGTTTCTAAAGCAGGTTGAAGATATTGACACATCTAAAATCTTGTACCTGCTGGCCAGGCACAGTGGCTCACGCCTGTAATCCCAGCACTTTAGGAGGCTGAGGCGGGCGGATCACGAGGTCAGGAGATCAAGACCATCCTGGCTAACAGGGTGAAACCCCATCTCTACTAAAAATACAAAAAAAATTAGCCAGGCGTGGTGACGGGCACCTGTAGTCCCAGCTACTCGGGAGGCTGAACTAGGAGAATGGCATGAACCTGGGAGGCGGAGCTTGCAGTGAGCCAAGATCACCCCACTGCATTCCAGCCTGGGCAACAGAGCGAGACTCCATCTCAAAAAATAAAAATAAATATAAATAAAAAAATAATAATATAAATAAATAAATAAAAATATATAAATATAAAATAAAATCAAGTACCTACTATCAATATAAGTGTGTGTGTGTGTCAGGAGGTCTGGAAAGTGGTGAGGACATTTGTGTGTGTTGATAGATTATTTAACGATTTTCCTTCAGTCAGTTGTTTTCTGTATTCAGTTACTTAATTCTTACCCGTATATTCTTTTCTTACCTGCGAAATGTGAGAAAAGGATAGGCTCTGGAAAGATTTCTTAACATATAGACATATTCAGTAAAGAAACAGACTTAGGATGACGAGGCTGAAATGTTAAGGCATGGAATGGCTAGCTTAAGAGTAAATATATGGAAGTTAATGCAGAGGAGGGAAAAGAGGATTGGCTTTATTACCGGGGTAATATACCAGGGATATGAGTTGATGTCTCATTTTATCTGGTTTACTTGTTTTTTATTGTTTTCTTTGAATCTCTTGGTGGATTTCCTAGTTTCCCTAAGTATAAAACTTCAGCATATCTTAAGAGACCCGTAGACGTCCTTCTTTGAATGATATAACCACAAGTAGCAGCTGTGGATCTCAAGAAGCGATCTGCGATGGTCCAGAACTGCTACAGTGGGCCCATTTCTGGGGATGGCGACAGAAAGGAAGGTTTTTATGAAAAGCCGGGATTGCTTTGTGGATTTTGGAGCTGACGTTTTGTTATTGGAGAAACATTTTCAAACTGGAATTTGGAGAGGCGTTTTCACTTCTTGTAGATCTTGAAGGCATTTTCATTTCTTGTAGAATGCTCAGATACTATATGTCTCATAAGCAGTGTTTAAAACTTGTTACATTTCAGAAAAAGTTGACAAGAAGCATTCAGTTTTTGCCTGCCTGTTTTTAAAACATCATGATGTGCTATTGGGATTTGTGGTTTCCCTTGTCATATTGGCACCTGCGATGGAGAAGATCATTAAAAACTTTTTTCGAATTTTCATGTATTGTACCCTTAGAAAAATTATATTTCTATTAATTTTAGTTGGAAAATTTTGAAAAGTGTGTTGTAAGCCATTCCAGGTAATATCTTTCTTGTTGTATAGCTATTACTCAGACCTATCTAAAGAAACAGTTGAGTGTGAATTACCTCAAAATGAAAGTAGTCACTTTAAAATTTGAAATGCATTATGCACCTGAGGTGCTGACAGCAAAGCCCGTGCCAAGCATTTGATCCACTGATACCCATTTTCCAAGGACTCCAGATCCTTAGATCTGCGTCTCTTCCATTTTTGCTGTGGCCAAGTTTCAAATAAGGAATCGGGAAACAGTTTAGTGATCGTAAATCACACTGATGGTTGGAAAAATAAGTAGTGTTCCTTTGCTTCTTCAGATGTGGTTCCATACATTTTTACACATCTTTTGGCTAAATCAAAAATCCAGATGCAAAATGACGGTGCTTACAAATGCAGTGTCTATTTGTGACAACCCATGGAAGAACAGAGGGCTGGGAAACCAAATAAGGCTCTTCTCGGGCATAACAAAGGGTAGGTCAATACTGCAGAAAGCAACGGGTGACAGTTTGCTTAAAAGTGGATGTGGGCCAGGCGCAGTGGCTCATGCCTGTAATCCCAGCACTTTGGGAGGCCAAGGCAGGCAGATCAGGAGTTTGAGACCAGTCTGGCAAACATAGTGAAATCCCATCTCTACTAAAAATACAAAAAAATTAGCTGGGTGCGTCATTGTGCACCTGTAATCCCAGCTACTCAGGAGACTGAGGCAGGAGAATCACGTGAACCTGGGAGGCAGAGGTTGCAGTGAGCCAAGATCACACCACTGCACTCCAGCCCAGGTAACAGTGAGAGACTCCGTCTCAAAAAATAAAAGTGGATGTGGTTGCCATTGCTGTGTCTGCATTCCACCAATTGATTTATTCAGCCAAAATACTGTATTCACTGCAGTGGATAATATTAAGGAAATATTTTTACCTGCTATTAAATGGTACATAGTAACAGCTTCACGTTGACTTTTAAAAATTCCAGTCTTTCTGATAGGACAATTGAGTATTCTTTCCTTATTTCTCCTTTTCTTTATTTCCCAAAGTATTTTTAAATAATAAAAGCATGTTACTTTTCTAATCATAAAAATGTATTTAAAAGTCCCTATCCTGTCTTGGAGACACTATTTAAATTCTGCTGTTGTCCCTGGTTCATCCCCTGATGACATCACCTTCTCCAGCTCCCCTCTAGCACATATTTCTGGTGGTGGGGACTCTTCATTCGATGCTTATGTGTTAAGTATCAATTTAAGCATAAGTCATTTTTTTCCCAATGTAATTGCAGGAGCATTGACTGTCAGGATAATTTATGCAGGCTTTGGTATGTCTTGGAGTAGTAATACAACGTTAGCACAAAGTAGATATTTGGTGCACCCTAAGCTTTCTCTTCTGACGTTTCTTCTCCCTGCTTTCCATAGTCCTCTTTCTATGCCTTTTTAAGGAAAAGAAAAAAAAAGAAATAAAAGAAAATGTACCAAATTTCAAACCCTTAAACTCTGGCTTAGAACATTTCTATCAGGTTTAGTATCTTTATATTCCAACCATCCACTTCGAACTTCATCTTGCATTGAGTGAGCACCTTCCTTCTTGTAGACTAACGTCTCTCTATTTATTACGTCCAATCTCCAGATCTTGTCCCCACCCCAACCTTAATTTGGGAAGAAAGAGAGTATTTTTATTAACTTTATGTTGGACAATAATATAATGGTGGTTATTTTAACAGCTGAAATGTTCTAGTTTCTTAGGGTCTTACCTTTATTTTATTAAGCATATTTCCTTTATACTTGTATTGTAATTAATTGTGCTCATTTTATTTTATTTCATTTTTATTTTTACTTGTGATGGTTAATACTGAGTGTCAATTTGATTGGATTGAAGGATACAAAGTATTGATCCTGGGCGTGCCTGTGAGGGTGTTGCCAAAGGAGATGAACATTTGAGTCTGTGGCCTTGGGAAGGCACACCCACCCTTAAACTGGGTGGCCACAATCTAATCAGCTCCCAGCAATGCTGGAATATAAGCAGGCAGAAAAATGTGAAAAGAGAGACTGGCCTAGCTTCCCAACCTACATCTTTCTCCTGTACTGGATGCTTCCTGCCCTTGAACATCAGACTCCAAGGTCTTCAGTTTTGTAACTCAGACTGGCTCTCCTTGTTCCTTAGCCTGCAGATGGCCTGTTGTGGGATCTTGTGATCGTG
Organism: Theropithecus gelada; assembly: GCF_003255815.1. NCBI lineage: Eukaryota > Metazoa > Chordata > Mammalia > Primates > Cercopithecidae > Theropithecus > Theropithecus gelada. Next base: position 55,422,642 of record NC_037685.1, read on the forward strand.
TGAGTTAATACATAATAAACTCCCCTTTAAATGTATGGATGTGTGTGTGTGTGTGTGTGCGTGTGCGTGTGTATGTGTGTGTGCGTGTGTATGTATATATATTCCATTAGTTCTGTCCCTCTTGAGAACCCTGACTAATACACTTGTAACATTCCATTTTTAATGACAAAAATGCCTCTACTTTTCAACTATATACAAACTCCGACCATTTATCACCATTTCCACTGCTACTTCATTTCTCTCCTGCATAAGTCAGTGACTTCCTAACAGATCTCACCACTCTTCCCATTTCTCTTCTTCACTCCTTCATTCTGTAAACCAGTAACCAGAGGGGTCCTTTTAACACATTAAGTCCAAGAGAGTCACTCTTGCTCAAAGCCATTTAATTGTTCCCCATTTTATCCAGAAAAAAGCCCAAAGTTATTGCAATGACCATTAAGCCATACACAACTTAACCCTACCCCTTTGATAGCTTCCTCCTGCCATCTCATCTCGTTCTACATACCAATAGCATAATGCCTTCCAGCCACGGTGGCCTCCTCACAGTTCTCAGAACACCCCCCACTCTGCCCAGGCACAATCTCAATTCTTTGCACTCACCGTTCCCTGACAGAAATGACCTTCCCCTCTACTTCCAGATGGATAAATCCCTTCCTTTATTTAAGTCTGCTGAAATGTCATCTTCTCAATGGGACCAGCCCACTTAACATTTCAACCCCAACCCCTACCTGTGCTCACATCCCTTCTCCTTATCTTGATTTGTTTATTGTTCTATAACATGTCCCCATTTTACATACCCACTATGTTTACTGTTAATGTTCTGCCTTCTTATGATAACATGTGAGCCTTAGGAGGTCTGGGTCCCTTATCTGTTTATACACAGATGTTACCTCAAACGTGTATAACAGCAAGTGGCATCTAGTAAAGTACAATAACTTTTTATAAAGTCTGAATAAACTCCACCAAAATTCCAATGCCACTGTATCAGATGGTGAATCTCATGCTTCACTCCCAACTTGCCCAACCTTAAATTTGCATTTTCCACCCTGCCCCAAACTCCTGGCTTTGGGCACTGAAGAAACACTGGCTCCAGAATCAGTATCAAGAACACATATTCAGTAAGTATCTCTTAGAAACAGAATAACATTCTAGGCATTAGAATTCTAATAGTTTAAAATAAATCTCTTAAATGCCACAGTATTATAATTTAAGTGAGGAGGCTAGGCATGGTAGCAGAATATACATGGCCAAGGAAGGAGAGGTGGGTATGGGATGGGGGGAAGATAAAATACTGCTCCCAGTTTAAAACACATATTACACCACCACCACCACCATTACTATGAAGCACATCACCATTGCCTACCACCACCACCACCACCACCACTACCAGCACTATCATCACCAGTATTATCACCACCACCACAAACACTACCTTCACAACCACCATTATAACTACCACCATTACCACTACCATCACCATCACCACTAACATCACCACCACTATTATCACCATCAACACAACCACCCCCTTCCCTATCCCCATCACCACCACCACAATCACCTTCATCACCACTACCTTCACAACCACCACCATCACCACCACCACAACTGCTAATCACCACCATCTTAACCACAACTACTATCATCACCACTACCACCTACCTTGGCAACCACAACCACCACCACCACCTTCACCACCAACAATGACACCACCACCACCCTCACCATCACCATCACAACCACCACCATGACAACTGTTACCACCAGCAGCATCATCACCACCATAACCACCACCACCACAATCACCATCTGCACCACCAACTTTATCACCACCATCACCATTACTGCCATCACCACCACTTTTACTACCATCACCATCATCGCCACCAGCACAATTCCAGCTCTCACCATCACCATCACCACTACCATCACTTCCACCACCATCACTTCCACCACCACAGCCTCCACAACTACCTTTGCCATCACCACCATTACCACTACCACCACCACCACCACTGAAACCATCACCATCACCACCATCACTGTCACTACCACCATTATCATTGCCACCATTTATCATTACCACCACCATCACCTCCACCACTTTCACTGCCACCACTACTACCTTCACCATCACCACCATTATCACCAACACTACAACCATTACAACCACCACCACCGAAACCATCACCACCACCATCACCATTATCACCACCACCCCCCTCACTACCACCCCACAGCCCCATCACCTTCGCCACCACCACCATCACCATTACTACCGTCACCATCACCACCACCCTCACCAGCACAACCTTAATCACCATTACCACCACCATCATCAACACCATCAGCACCATCACCACCACCATCACCGTCACCATCACCATCAAATGCATACATGCACAGTCTTTCCAACCCTCAGTTTCTATGAAAGAAAAAATCGAATCTTTCAGCAGGTGATAGAATAAATAATAATCCACAAACCTATTAGCTTACATAATACAATTTACATTGTTTTTGTATTGGGTTACAGTAGACATTTAAAATATTTCAGTAAGACAATAACCAAAAAGCTAATAGTAAACAATAATTTGTATTGAGACCTCCACTGGAGTCAGATTGTGCTCGCAATCTGAATGCCTTTGCTCGTGACATTACCAGAGGGAAGAGAGAAAGGATGTTACAATATGGTCTCTGACAATAAACTACTGCAGGGGCTATCAAATACAATGATTTTTTAAAATCCTAATAATATTGGATGTATACCATGCAGTTTGTGCAGACAGCAGATAACACAATGGTTCACAGGAAATAAAAGAATCTAAAATATAAAGTCAAGCAGGTCTCATAAGAACTTAAAATAGGCTATGAAAAAAATTGAATTTAAGTGAGGTGAGAGGAGAGAGTATTGTGGAGGGAATATATTTTTCAAAGTCATTGAACCCTAATATTTGTGGAATACAAAGTAAGGGTTCAGATGGAGACCCACATGCTAGGTGTCTAAATATCTTAAAATTATAAAACAACCTAACAAACTGTTTATCATTCCACTCTAATAAATAGCTTTATAACAACAACTTGGAATCTGGGTTTAAATTCAGCAGCATCAGGCTCTTAAAAAGTCTAAGCTGGAACATGGAGCAGCTCCTGCTCTTCTCTAACCTCCCTCCGCATCACCTCACCTTGCAGGGGATCTCTGTCCTGCACTTTTGGATACACTGGTCTAAACATCTAAATTCCAGCCATATTCTACCTCTGCAAATCCACCTTCTAATTATCCCTGAGGCCTAAGGGTTCGCATACAAGCTGCACAGTCTGCCCCCAGGAGGAGTGAACAATGAATACAGGAAGAGGCCACATAGATGCTGGAAGGTCCAGGATCCCAGATAACCTTGGTCTAAAAGGAGCATGCAGGCACCAATTAGCATACCCTTAACCCCATGTCTTTCTTGGCCTGGAGAGAGGTGCTTGACCAGAGGAGACCAGAACAGAGACCTGTCTAAAACTCAGGGCCCAGGGCAAGTCCTTCTTGCCTGGGTTTAAGTGTAGTACTGAGAGGTGAAGCCAGCTGGACTTCCTGGTTCTAGTGGGGACTTGGAGAACTTTTCTACAAAAGGTTTGTAAAATGCACTGAGCAGTGCTCTGTATCTAGCTAGAGGTTTGTAAAATGTGCCAATCAGCACTCTGTAAAATGGACCAATCAGCACTCTGTAAAATGGACCAATCAGCACTCTGTAAAATGGACCAATCAGCACTTTGTGAAATGGACCAATCAGCAGGACATGGACTGGGACAAATAAGGGAATAAAAGCTGGTCACCCCCAGCCAGCAGCAGCAAGCTGGTCAGATTCCCTTCAAGTCTGGGGAAGCTTTGTTCTTTCACTCTTCACAATAAGTCTTGCTGCTGCTGCTCACTCTTTAGGTCCTTGCCATCTTTAAGAGCTGTAACACTGAGCTGAGCACGGTGGCTCACACCTGTAATCCCAGCACTTTGGTAGGCGGAGGCAGGCGGATCAGGAGGCCAGGAGATGGAGACCATCCTGGCTAACATGGTGAAACGCCATGTCCACTAAAAATATAGAAAAAAAAAATAGCTAGGCATGGTGGCGGGCACCTGTAGTCCCAGCTACTTGGGAGGCTGAGGCAGGAGAATGACTGAACCGGGGAAGCGGAGCTTGCAGTGAGCCGAGATGGCACCACTGCACTCCAGCCTGGGCGACAGAGCGAGACTCTGTCTCACACACACACACACACAAAAATCCACAAATTTAGTTTAATTATAAGAAGAAATCAGTCAACTACAATAATCAATAATCAAGGATCTATTTTTCAGAAGGTTTAGAAAATCATTTTGATGACAATGAGAAGAAATTTTAAGTGAAAAAGAAAGCATGCGATTTCCTAGGTCAGTGACAAGGGGGATATAAACACATGAAATAAAGTAACAGGAATAAAAAGAAAAAAATAATATTATTATTATACTTTAAGTTCTGAGGTACATGTGCAGAACGTGTGGGTTTGCTGTGGGTTTGTTACATAGGTATACACACGCCATGTGGTGTGCTGCACCCATCAACCTGTTATCTACATTAGGTATTTCTCCTGATGCTATCCCTCCCCCAAACCACCACCCTCTGACAGGCCGCAGTGTGTGATGCTCTCCGCCTCCACCCGTGTCCATGTGTTCCTTTTTTTAAAAAAAAAAAAACAAAACAGAGTCTTGTTCTGTTGCCCAGGCTGGAGTGCAGTGGTGTGATCTGGGCTCATTGCAAGCTCTGCCTCCCAGGTTCACGCCATTCTCCTGCCTCAGCCTCCTGAGTAGCTGGAACTACAGGCGCCCGCCACCACACCAGGCTAATTTTTTTTTTTTTTTTTTTTTTTTTTTTTTTTTTATTTTTAGTAGAGACGGGGTTTCACCACGTTAGCCAGGATGGTCTCCATCTCCTGACCCCATGATCCGCCCCCCTTGGCCTCCCAAACCGTGTCCATGTGTTCTGATTGTTCAACTCCCACTTATGAGTGAGAACATGTAGTGTTTGGTTTTCTGTTCCTGTGTTAGTTTGCTGAGAATGATGGTTTCCAGCTTCACCCATGTCCCTGCAAAGGACAAGGACTCATCCTTTTTTATGGCTGCATAGTATTCCATGGTGTATATGTGCCACATTTTCTTTATCCAGTCTGTCACTGATGGGCATTTGGGTTGGTTCCAAGTCTTTGCTATTGTGAACAGAGCCACAATAAACATACGTGTGCTTGTGTCTTTATAGTAGAATGATTTATAATCCTTTGGGTATATACCCAGTAATGGGATGGCTAGGTCAAATGGTATTTCTAGTTTTAGATCCTTGAGGAATCACCACACTGTCTTTCATAATGATTGAACTAATTTAGACTCCCACCAACAGTGTAAAAGCGTTCCTGTTTCTCCACTTCCCCTCCAGCATCTGTTATTTCCTGACTTTTTAATGATCACTATTCTAACTGGCGTGAAATGGTATCTCATGGTGGTTTTGATTTGCATTTCTCTAATGACCAGTGATGATGAGCTTTTTTTCATGTTTGTTGGCCACATAAATGTCCTCTTTTGAGAAGCGTCTGTTCATATCCTTCCCCTACTTTTTGATGGAGTTGTTTTTTTCTTGTAAATTTAAGTTCTTTGTAGATTCTGGATATTAGCCCTTTGTCAGAAGGATAGATTGCAAAATTGTTCTCCCATTCTGAAGGTTGCCTATTCACTTGGATGATAGTTTCTTTTGCTGTGCAGAAACTCTTTAGTTTAATTAGATCCAATTTGTCTATTTTGACTTTTGTTGCCATTGCTTTCTTCACAGAATTGGAAAAAAACTACTTTAAATTTCATATGGAACCAAAAAAGAGCCCACATAGACAAGACAATCCTAAGCAAAAAGAACAAAGCTGGAGGCATAACACAATTAAGTACATAGAGAATCCAAAGGAATCTAAAAAAAAAAAAAAATAGAAAAAATAAAACTACTACAATAAAGGTAAATTTACCAGGCTCACTGGATGCAATCAATATGCAAAGACCAATTATATTTTTATATGTGAGTAACAAAAATTTAAAAATGAAATTTAAAAAGAATACCATTCATAGTAACATAAAGCATTAAAAATTAAATTAAGAATAACATATTTAAATGTGCAAGACTGTACCTATAGGAGACATACTGAGGGAAATCAAAGAAGATATAAAGGAAATCAAAGAAGATATAAATAAACGGTGAGCTATAGTGTGTTCATGTTTTATAATATATAAACTTGTTAAGATATCACTTCTTTCTAAATTAATCTACAGACTTAACGTAGTCCCAATCAAAATCCTAGCAGTCATTTTCTGTAGAAGTTAACAGGCTGACTCTAAAATATACAAGCAACTAAAAAGAAATAAAAATAGCCAAAGCAATGTAATAATTGGGTTTTACTATTTGATTTCAAGACTTGCTCTAAAACTACAGTAATTACCAGTGATACTGGCATAAGGCTAGGCAAAATCATGAATGGAAAAGAATGAAGAGTCTAGAAATACTTCCTCCCCACCCCTACACACACATATTTATGGTCCATTTGTTTTCAACAAAGGAAACAACGCAATTTAATGGCGAAAAGGATAGTCTTTTCAACAAATGATTCTAGAATAGTAGCAGATCCCTATAAAGAAAATCTACCTTAACCTGTACTTTATGTCATATCTAAAAATTAACTCAATCTAGGTCATATACTTATATATAAAATTTAAAGTTATCAGGCAGCTAGGAAAGAAGTCAAAAGATAACATATTGTTATGAAGAGATTTATTAGAAAAGAAATAAAATTAACTAGCCATAAAGAAAATATCGATAAATTAGACTTACTCAGAATTAAAAGTGCCCATCAAAAGGTACAGATAGACAATTTGTAGGCAATGCAAAATACTTGAAATTTCTATATTTGAAAAAGGACTTGTATCCAGAATATATTTTAAAACCCATCTAACTCAATAATAGTGATAATAATAATTATTTAAAAATTAATTTTAAAATGGGCAAAAGATTTTACCAGATACCAAAAAAAGAGGAACACACAGTAAACAACTGAAAAGGCAATTAACGTTAGTCATCTAGGAAATGCAAATCAGAGCCACAATCATTTCCATTTCACAACTATTGAAGACTCACAATACCAAATGTTGAAATAACTGAATTCTGATATATGGTGATTATTGTGTAAAATACTAAACCTTCTTAAGAAACTGACAGTTTCTAACAAAGTTAAATGTACATCTACCCTATGACTTAACAGTTCTATTCCTATTCTCCCAAGAGAAATAAATGCAAATCTTCCAAGAAAGATGTGTATAATAACATTTATAGTAACTTTATTCACAATAAATAAAACCTGGAAATAGCCTCAAATTTCAGAAACAAAATGCATAATCAAATTATATTTTTATGCACATTTTTGTTTATTGTTTTCAAATTGATTTTATTTTTAGAATAGTTTTAGATTTACAGAAAAACTGAAAAGATAGTAAAGACAATTCCCATATACCCAATATCCAGTTTTCCCCGTTATCATCTTACATTGGTATGGTAGGTATTACTATCAAGGAACCAAACTTGAGGCAGAAGAATAGGGTCTAGAAATAGGAAACCTAAGGCCAACCCATGGCTGCCTTCTTGGAAATGAACTAAGAGGAAAACCCCACCTCTCCATGAACACTAATATAAGGGGCCAAATGCCCCTCTCTCTCCAAACCTCTCTTCCCCTACCTCGTGAATGAGAATGTTTGTAATTGGTCCATTCTGGAACCTTCATTTGCGTATACATCACAGGCAGGATGCCTCTGATTGGTCCTGGGCAGAATCCTGCCACTGACTGGTCCTGAGCAAAATTCTTCATTTGTATAACGTGTAACTTATCAGAGGCTTCTAAAGGGTACTTAAGGGTCTTACCATGTTTTTTTTATTTCAATTAAAAACCCAAGAAACATTACAGTCAGGGCTCTTGAGCCACTTGCTTGGGCCTGCTCCCACTCTCTGTAGTGTACTTTTGCTTCAATAAATCTATGCCTTAATCTTCTGTTGCTTTGGTTGTGTGTTTTGTTCAATGCATTTGTTAAATATGCCAAGAACCTGGACAACTTGCACTCAAGACTTTCATCCGGTAACAAACTAATACACTGTTATTAACCAAAGCTCATGGTTTACTCAGATATTATTTTTACTTAATCTCCTTTTTCCCATCCAGGATACTACATTACATTTAGACATCATATCTCCTTAGGCTTTCTTGACTCTGACAGTTTCTCATTCTTTCCTTGTTGTTGATGACCTTGAGAGTTTTGAGGAGTACTAGCCATGTAATTTGTAGAATGTCCCTTAATTGAGGTTCATCTGATTATTTTCTTATGTATAGACTGGTGTTATGGTTTTGGCGATGAAAGAGCAGTGTCGATCACATTATATATATCGAGAATATATACTCTGTGAACTTGATCCATCACTGTTGATGTTGACCTTGGTCACCTGACTGAGGTGACATTTCTCAGGTTTCTTTACTGCAGTTACTCTTTTTTTTTTTTTTTTTTTTCGCCCTTTCTATATTGTGCTCTTTGGAGGAAGGTACTCTGTACAGCTCGCACTTAGGTGCAGGGAGTCATGCATCCCCTCCTTGAAGGTGAAATAAATTCTAGTATTTTTATATTAATGAATACTCAGCAATTTTTCTAGGGAAAAAGGACAGAAAGAAAAAGGAAGGAACACAACTGAGACAAGGAACAACATAGTTGAACTTCACAAACATTAGGATGTGTGAAAGAATCCAGGTACAAAAGTATACATACTGTAATATTTATTCATGTCAAAAATAGACAAAAATAATCTATGGCAATTAGAAGCAGAACAATGCTTGCATCAAGGGGCAGATGACTGAACTAAAAGGGGTACCAGGGAAATTTATGTGGTTGATAAAATGTTCTATGTCTTGATTAGGATGTATTCATAACATTCAGTTAGCTGTAAACTTAAGGTCTTCTTTTTCACTTATGTAAATTATTTCTTAATTGAATTTTTTTTCAAAAAAGAGTCTTTTGTATGTAACATCCAAGAAGTCATTAACAATTCTGGTTAAAAGCAATTTCAGTACAAGTGTTGTTGCAGATGGTTTTTGGGGAGCTTTTAGTTAAATTTCCCTAAAAGACCTTCGCAATGAAATGGAGTGAGTGAAAGAACAGCACTTATGGAAGAAGATCACTAATTATACTTGAAAACATAGAAGACAGAAACAGAAGACTAAAGTTCTGCAGAGAACAAAAATCAAACCGCAGGAATATACAGTAACAGTGCTGACCTCATAAAGGACTAAAAATAGTTTATTGAGCATCTAACTGCTATGGCCATCCAGTTGGGAGAAATAGAATGCAAGGAGCTGACTAATATCTGCCAACACACTTACCTCTAGACCCCAGTCTAGCAATGTAAAAATCGTACATCCTTTTATAGTGATCTTTGGAGATTTGCTAAATCCTTGAAGCACTCTAGTAAGAAATGACCCCTTAAATGTTATGGCTTTCCAAGGACACCCGTAGGTAGTATGGAACTATAATGTTTAAAGCATGTGTAAAAAGGCATATAGAACAATATGGTGTATAGGACAAAAATCGGGGCACAATTCTCACGGTCATTATTTATCTAATGAGTTGGTGGCTGCATCTCATTTTGTCTTCTGTAATTTGAGAAAATCTCTAGAAAACCAATATGAAAACAAGAGAAAATAGTCAAAACAGTTAACAAACTAAACTTCTCTGAGAATAAATAGGGAAAATTATCCAGCTTCCTGAAGACAGGTAAATCGCAAAACTTCTTCCTGCTGAAATACAAGAAAGATAATCTACTCTTCATGGAAATTGGAGTTCTCAGAAAAACTAACCACTCTGGGATTTAGCACTGACCATGAAGCAAAAAAGAAAAAAAAACTGGTGACTTTACGTTGTATATTTGTCCTTGGATGGGAGAGGATCAGGATTGTTACACAAATTTTTTTTCATTACTTCATTTACATTAAGTCTAGAACTATAAAAAAGAGCACGGAACAGGGAGTTTGAGGTTCAGAGATTTTTAAAACTATGTTTAAAAAATAGTGGGACTAAGTATTTAATTATTAAAGCAAAAACCAGCCTCTGAAGTTTTGAATTAAATGAAGTATTAAAATATTAATGCAGAAAATCACACATTCTAATGAAAAACAAGAAAAATACAGACTTTAATCATACCAACTTTAATTAAATCTTCTAGCACATCTAGATTTTAAGCAATCACTTATTCTACCAACATTAATTGAGGACAGATATTGTTCTCAGCACTTGGTTTTCTGTGATGAACAAACAGAATTCCAGCTGTCAAATAATACATTGTTTGCATTTTTTTGAACTTTTTTTTGTTTTGCCTTGTTTTTTGGAATAGTATTATTTCAAGACTGGGAGAAAGATAAGATCTTCTCTCAGAATTCCTTCTAATCTCATAATTTTATTAAACATCTTGTTGCCAACTCAGGAGATCAGCATCATAACTCATACACATTGGTAAGAGCTTAAATAAATATATAGTTATTGTTGGGCTTTGAGAAAGGATATTAAATTACATACCGAGGGAGCTAAGGCCAACATAAAGGAACACTTACATCTCTGTTTTCACATTGCATGGGGTTTTTATTCCAAAGAACTCCTGAGCTTAAGCTATTTATTTAAGCATTTCTCCAATATCACAGTATCAACTGGTTATTGCATTCTATGTACCTTGATTTTTTTCACTATTTAATGAGTATTTTAAGTTGTTTCATGTTAAACTCGATGTGTTTAGATAACAGAACAGTTACTCAGACAAATGAGGGTTAGTTTTCTTTATATCTCTGTATCTATAAGTAAAAATAGAGATAGATGTTTACTACTAAGAAATGGTACTGGGACCTCATCAGTCCATAAAATCAGGGAATAATTTTCATTGTACAAATACATACTGCCTTTAGAGATGAGTCCTCACTCTAATGTGTGAAGTAGAATTTCTATATGGGGAATACAGAATTGCTGGATCAAATCTTTCCATGAGACTCAAGGATTGAATTTTGTCATAACTCTTTCTGAATCTGCCATTCTTATTGTAGCTAAAATTGTCTTGCCTTGAGTGGAACTGAGCTGGGGAGGCTTAACACATTGTCTGGCACCGTTATTTGGGATTCATTGAAATTCTTTATTTTGATTTTAAATTGTTTCCAAAAATAACTTCAGAGACCATTAGGTAAAATCATCAAAAATATTCAGTAAGGAAATAATTGCCAGAGTTAAAAGTCGAAGTTCATGTACCCTGGGTCTGGGATGGAAGATTTTACACACCCTTACACACACACATGCGCCCGCGTGTGCACACACGCACGTACATATTTGAAAATACTTCCATGATTGGTCACTGCTATCACATAACAGAAAACAGCTGCACTGAGTAAAGTAACAACTGGACAGCCATTGTAACCTTAGCTTTCCATTTGATACTCAGGAGAGAAACCTTCCTCTACATATGATGAAAAAATATAACCACTACCATGATTAGTAAAGCAGTGAAGCAGCAAAGTCAAACAACCAACTTCTCATCTCACAATCTCCACCCTCTGCCCCTTTTGGTCAGTTTTCTCAAGGCCAGTATTGCCTATCTCCACCGGGCAATTGGACTATTACATAATAGGCGTTAATACTTGTTTAAGAAAAAAATATATATATGATCTTTTAAAATGCTCATCTCCAGGAAGCTTAACGACTTTAAAATTAAAACAAGGTAGCCATGGAAAAGCTATTATTGGTAGAACTACACAAGTTGACTTTTCTTAACTGTATTTATATTCTGGGGTCGATTTGGTAGCCGTAGTCCAAGTGCCCCAATGATAGTTCCAGGGATATTTTCATCTCTCCTCCTCTCTTGCACTGGCTTTTATTTTCAGTACTTCAGTCGGCTTTAGATGACACTTTTATCTGTTAGGGTTTGAAAAGACAAGAGCTGGCCAGGCGCGGTGGCTCAGGCCTGTAATCCCGGTACTTTGGGAGGCCGAGACGGGCGGATCATGAGGTCAGGAGATCGAGACCATCCTGGCTAACATGGTGAAACCCCGTCTCTACTAAAAACACAAAAAATTAGCCGGGCGAGGTGGCGGCGCCTGTGGTCCCAGCTACTCGGGAGGCTGAGGCAGGAGAATGGCGGGAACCCGGGAGGCGGAGCTTGCAGTGAGCTGAGATCTGGCCACTGCACTCCAGCCCGGGCGACAGAGCGAGACTCCGTCTCAAAAAAAAAAAGAAAAGAAAAAGAAAGAAAAAATACAACAGCCATCCCAATGACTTGAACACAATTTTGAGTGAGGATTCTGTGTAACATACTGGTCTCTGGACTGAGCAAGATTGTTGTGCAATAGATGGGGGTGGAGGGGGTGGAAATCCACCAAAGTACGTGCCAGCGTCCGTAATTGTATTAACCAAGATTGTCTGTATTTCACGTGACAGGAAACTGTCTTAAAGCAAATTAAGCAAAAGAGAATAGACTGGATAAAAGATCTAGGGAAAAAATGAACAACGAAGATTCAAGAAGGGCAAGGGTGCATCCCAGATGCAATTACTCTAGAACCAAGGACTTAAATGCTCCCAAGGCACTCTCTCCATCTTTCGCTACATTTCTGTTTTCATAACAATTTAATTCCTTGATAAGACAAATAGTTCCTCCCTTGTAGTAGGAATCCAGGAAACACACACAGACTTACGGTTCCTACAACCTCACACAGGAACCACCACTGTTGTGACTTCTGACGTGTCTCACAGCAGTGACCACCATTGTGATTTCTAATACCGAAGACTAATTTTATTTTTAAAGTTTGTATAAATAGAAATTATATAGCATATATTTTCTTTCATGCCTGGCTTCTTTTAGTCAGTCATTATTATGCTTTTGGCATTTATCAGTGTTACTGCTTTTAGTTGTCGTGTATTTATTATCCTTACTATATAGTATTCTATCATATGACTATAAAAATATTATTTTCTTAATTCTATTGTTGATAAAGCTATTTAGGGTTATTTTTCCATTTGGGGATATTGCAAATAGTGCTATGATGAACTTCCCTCTGTTTTTACTTTTCACTTTTTGCACACAGATGAACGTTTTACTGGATAAACACATAGTAGTAGAATTCTAGGTCATAGAGTATGTGAATGTTTCGCTTTAATAGATATCAGCAGCACACTGGTTGTAATTTACCCTTTTAGCAACAGTGAATGAGAATGTCCATTACTCCATTTACTTGCCTACTTTTGGTATTTGGGGACTTGTTTTCTCCTCTTTGTTTGGCTTTGAATTCTTTTTTTTCTTCTTCTTCTTATTATACTTTAAGTTCTAGCGTACATGTGCATAACGTGCAGGTTTGTTACATATGTATACTTGTGCCATGTTGGTGTGCTGCACCCATCAACTCGTCAGCACCCATCAACTCGTCATTTACATCAGGTATAACTCCCAATGCCATCCCTCCCCCCTCCCCATAATAGGCCCCAGTGTGTGATGTTCCCCTTCCCGAGTCCAAGTGATCTCATTGTTCAGTTCCCACCTATGAGTGAGAACATGCGGGGTTTGGTTTTCTGTTCTTGCGATAGTTTGCTGAGAAGGATGGTTTCCAGCTGCATCCATGTCCCTACAAAGGACACAAACTCATCCTTTTTTATGGCTGCATAGTATTCCATGGTGTATATGTGCCACATTTTCTTAATCCAGTCTGTCACTGATGGACATTGGGGTTCATTCCAAGTCTTTGCTATTGTGAATAGTGCCGCAATAAACATATGTGTGCATGTGTCTTTATAGCAGCATGATTTATAATCCTTTGGGTATATACCCAGTAATGGGATGGCTGGGTCATATGGTACTTCTAGTTCTAGAACCTTGAGGAATCGCCATACTGTTTTCCATAATGGTTGAACTGGTTTACAATCCCACCAACAGTGTAAAAGTGTTCCTATTTCTCCACATCCTCTCCAGCACCTGTTGTTTCCTGACTTTTTAATGATTGCCATTCTAACTGGTGTGAGATGGTATCTCACTGTGGTTTTGATTTCCATTTCTCTGATGGCCAGTAATGATGAGCATTTTTCATGTGTCTGTTGGCTGTATGAATGTCTTCTTTTGAGAAATGTCTGTTCATATCCTTTGCCCACTTTTTGATGGGGTTGTTTTTTTCTTGCAAATTTGTTTGAGTTCTTTGTAGGTTCTGGATATTAGCCCTTTGTCAGATGAGTAGATTGCAAAAATTTTCTCCCATTCTGTAGGTTGCCTGTTCACTCTGATGGTAGTTTCTTTTGCTGTGCAGAAGCTCTTTAGTTTATTAGATCCCATTTGTCAATTTTGGCTTTTGTTGCCGTTGCTTTTGGTGTTTTAGACATGAAGTCCTTGCCCATGCCTATGTCCTGAATGGTATTACCTAGGTTTTCTTCTAGGGTTTTTATGGTATTAGGTCTAACATTTTAAGTCTCTAATCCATCTTGAATTAATTTTCGTATAAGGAGTAAGGAAAGGATCCAGTTTCAGCTTTCTACTTATGGCTAGCCAATTTTCCCAGCACCATTTATTAAATAGGGAATCCTTTCCCCATTTCTTGTTTTTCTCAGGTTATCACAGATCAGATGGCTGTAGATGTGTGGTGTTATTTCTGAGGACTCTGTTCTGTTCCATTGGTCTATATCTCTGTTTTGGTACCAGTACCATGCTGTTTTGGTTACTGTAGCCTTGTAGTATAGTTTGAAGTCAGATAGCGTGATGCCTCCAGCTTTGTTCTTTTGACTTAGGATTGTCTTGGAGATGTGGGCTCTTTTTTGGTTCCATATGAACTTTAAAGCAGTTTTTTCCAATTCTGTGAAGAAACTCATTGGTAGCTTGATGGGGATGGCATTGAATCTATAAATTACCTTGGGCAGTATGGCCATTTTCACAATATTGATTCTTCCTATCCATGAGCATGGTATATTCTTCCATGTGTTTGTGTCCTCTTTTATTTCACTGAGCAGTGGTTTGTAGTTCTCCTTGAAGAGGTCCTTTACATCCCTTATAAGTTGGATTCCTAGGTATTTTATTCTCTTTGAAGCAATTGTGAATGGAAGTTCATTCATGATTTGGCTGTCTGTCTGTTACTGGTGTATAAGAATGCTTGTGATTTTTGCACATTAATTTTGTATCCTGAGACTTTGCTGAAGTTTCTTATCAGCTTAAAGAGATTTTGGGCTGAGACAATGGGGTTTTCTAAATATACAATCATGTCATCTGCAAACAGGGACAATTTGACTTCTTCTTTTCCTAACTGAATACCCTTGATTTCTTTCTCTTGCCTGATTGCCCTAGCCAGAACTTCCAACACTATGTTGAATAGGAGTGGTGAGAGAGGGCATCCCTGTCTTGTGCCAGTTTTCAAAGGGAATTTTTCCAGTTTTTGCCCATTCAGTATGATATTGGCTGTGGGTTTGTCATAAATAGCTCTTATTATTTTGAGATACGTTCCATCAATACCGAATTTATTGAGCGTTTTTAGCATGAAGGGCTGTTGAATTTTGTCAAAGGCCTTTTCTGCATCTATTGAGATAATCATGTGGTTTTTGTCTTTGGTTCTGTTTATATGCTGGATTACGTTTATTGATTTGCGTATGTTGAACCAGCCTTGCATCCCAGGGATGAAGCCCACTTGATCATGGTGGATAAGCTTTTTGATGTGCTGCTGGATCTGGTTTGCCAGTATTTTATTGAGGATTTTTACAGCGATATTCATCAGGGATATTGGTCTAAAATTCTCTTTTTTTGTTGTGTCTCCATCAGGCTTTGGTATCAGGATGATGTTGGCCTCATAAAATGAGTTAGGGAGGATTCCCTCTTTTTCTATTGATTGGAATAGCTTCAGAAGGAATGGTACCAGCTCCTCCTTGTACCTCTGGTAGAATTCAGCTGTGAATCCATCTGGTCCTGGACTTTTTTTGGTTGGTAGGCTATTAATTATTGCCTCAATTTCAGAGCCTGCTATTGGTCTATTCAGGGATTCAGCTTCTTCCTGGTTTAGTCTTGGGAGAGTGTAAGTGTCCAGGAAATTATCCATTTCTTCTAGATTTTCTAGTTTATTTGCGTAGAGGTGTTTATAGTATTCTCTGATGGTAGTTTGTATTTCTGTGGGGTCAGTGGTGATATCCCTTTTATCATTTTTAATTGTGTCGATTTGATTCTTCTCTCTTTTCTTCTTTATTAGTCTTGCTAGTGGTCTATCAATTTTGTTGATCTTTTCAAAAAACCAACTCCTGGATTCATTGATTTTTTTGGAGGGTTTTTTGTGTCTCTATCTCCTTCAGTTCTGCTCTGATCTTAGTTATTTCTTGCCTTCTGCTAGGTTTTGAATGTGTTTGCTCTTGCTTCTCTAGTTCTTTTAATTGTGATGTTAGAGTATCAACTTTAGATCTTTCCAGCTTTCTCTTGTGGGCATTTAGTGCTATAAATTTCCCTCTACACACTGCTTTAAATGTGTCCCAGAGATTCTGGTATGTTGTATCTTTGTTCTCATTGGTTTCAAAGAACATCTTTATTTCTGCCTTCATTTCATTATGTACCCAGTAGTCATTCAGGAGCAGGTTATTCAGTTTCCATGTAGTTGAGTGGTTTTGATTGAGTTTCTTAGTCCTGAGTTCTAGTTTGATTGCACTGTGGTCTGAGAGACAGTTTGTTATAATTTCTGTTCTTGTACATTTGCTGAGGAGTGCTTTACTTCCAATTATGTGATCAAGTTTGGAATAAGTGATGTGGTGCTGAGAATGTATATTCTGTTGATTTGGGGTGGAGAGTTCTGTAGATGTCTATTAGGTCTGCTTGCTGCAGAGCTGAGTTCAATTCCTGGATATCCTTGTTAACTTTCTGTTTTGTTGATCTGTCTAATGTTGACAGTGGGGTGTTGAAGTCTCCCATTATTATTATATGGGAGTCTAAGTCTCTTTGTAAGTCTCTAAGGACTTGCTTTTGAATCTGGGTGCTCCTGTGTTGGTTGCATATATATTTAGGATAGTTAGCTCTTCCTGTTGAATTGATCCCTTTACCATTATGTAATGGCCTTCTTTGTCTCTTTTGATCTTTGATGGTTTAAAGTCTGTTTTATCAGAGACTAGTATTGCAACCCCTGCTTTTTTTTGTTCTCCATTTGCTTGGTAGATCTTCCTCCATCCCTTTATTTTGAGCCTATGTATGTCTCTGCATGTGAGATGGGTCTCCTGAATACAGCAAACTGATGGGTCTTGACTTTTTATCCAGTTTTCCAGTCTGTGTCTTTTCATTGGACTATTTAGTCCATTTACATTTAAGGTTAATATTGTTATGTGTGAACTTGATCCTGCCATTATGATATTAACTGGTTATTTTGCTCATTAGATTGCTTGAGGTCCACTCCAGAGCCTGTTTGCCTGGGTATCAGCAGCAGAGGCTGCAGAAGATAGAATATTGCAGAACAGCAAGTGTACCTGTCTGATTCTTGCTTTGGAAGCTTCCTCTCAGGGGTGTACTCCACTGTGTGAGGTGTGGGGTGTCGGTCTGCCCTTAGTGGGGGATGTCTCCCAGTTAGGCTACTCAGGGGTCAGGGACCCACTTGAGCAGGCAGTCTGTCCGTTCTCAGATCTCAACCTCCGTGTTGGGAGATCCACTGCTCTCTTCAAAGCTGTCAGACAGAGTCGTTTGCGTCTGCAGAGGTTTCTGCTTTTTTTTTTTTTTTTTTCTTTCTGTTGTTGTTTAGCTGTGCCCTGTCCCCAGAGGTGGAGTCTACAGAGACAGGCAGGCCTCCTTGAGCTGCTGTGGGCTCCACCCAGTTCGAGCTTCCCAGTGGCTTTGTTTACCTACTTAAGCCTCAGCAATGGTGGGTGCCCCTCCCCCAGCCTCGCTGCTGCCTTGCAGTTAGATCTCAGACTGCTGTGCTAGCAATGAGGGAGGCTCTGTGGGCTTGGGACCCTCGCGGCCAGGTGTGGGATATAATCTCGTGTGCCCGTTTGCTAAAACCCTTGGTAAAGGGCAGTATTGGGGTGGGAGTTACCCAATTTTCCAGGTGTTGTGTGTCTCAGTTCCCCTGGCTAGGAAAAGGGATTCCCTTCCCTCTTGTGCTTTCCAGGTGAGGGGATGCCTTGCCCTGCTTCAGCTCTCGCTGGTCCGGCTGCAGCAGCTGACCAGCACTGATTGTCTAGCACTCCCCAGTGAGATGAACCTAGTACCCTCAGTTGAAAATGCAGAAATCACCTGTCTTCTGTGTTGCTCGCGCTGGGAGCTGGAGAATGGAGCTGTTCCTATTCGGCCATCTTGCTCTGCCCTGTAAATATCCTAAAACAAATCTTAATGAGAAAAATTATTTTGATTTTTCTTAACCATATCCCTTTTTTTTGTTTTTATTTTCCACTCATTTTTTAGTCTGGAAATGTTTCAGTGATTATTTTTCAGTTCACCAATTCTGTTTTCTACTATATCCTAGCTAGTATGAGCTCATCTTTTAACTTCTTAGTTTCAATTTATTACATTTTTCAATTCTAAGATTTTTATTATTTTACGATTTCTACATTTTGGAGCACACTAATCTTGGTTATTTTTGTATCTGTTTTTCATACTTCTATTAACTGGATCATTGGTAAGAAGTTTGCTAATTTTTTATTGAGTATTAAATATTATCTATAAAAAATCAGGGAGACTCTGGATTGTTCTCCAGAAACGTTACAACATGTCCTCTGATGGTGAGATTCAGTCAAGGCATATCATCTTAATCTAATTTAGGACAAGGCTAACTGGAAGCTAGGTTAGAATGTGTTTAAGGCTCTGTCTCCTTGTAGTTTACACTCATTTCTAGGACACTGCCCTCCAGTTGGTCAACCTGAAATCCTGAGGTTTCTTCTGTCATGGTTCTTGAGTATGATTATTGTCTCTAAATATTTCCAGAAAATTCCATTATGTTTTTCAGTGGCTTTCTGATGAGCTTCTTATCCCTCTTTAGAATTCAGCAAACGCCTCTAGGGGAGAAAAAAAAAATGTCCTAATTCTTTATCTCTCTTTTCTCACCAATAACTTGATTTCACATCTCAGCTGTTTTGAAGTCACAAACTTTAGCTTATTCTTCTTTAGTCCTGTGAGATTACCAAATAGTCTGCTGATTTCTTTGCTTCTTATTTGTATTTCTCTACTTATAACCATGGCTTCTAATTTGTGGACCAATTTTAAAGAGCCCAAAGAAGAGTGACTCTTAGAGTGACCTTGTAAGTCTCTGAGGTTTTTTTTTTTCCCTGCAAACTCCTCATCTTTCAATTTCTAGTTGGTTTGGCAGCTCTCTGTTGTATTCAGACAAATGATTTAGTCAAATTTTTCTCTGTTTTCAAGTTGGCTTATTGGTCTTCTGTAAGCTACCCCATAATGAATGGAAGCAGAAGTTTCAAGGAATAATTGATAAATAAAAATGTTGTATAATTGTTGCAATTATTACCGTTGTTGATGCATTAATTCCATAGAACCAAAGCTTCTACACTGTTTTCACTAGGCAAAAGTGGCAACTGACTACCAAAAGTTGAAAACCCTTATCTGTTACAGGTGTTCTGGTATTTGAGGTGGGCATTAGCTTTTAGTATGGCATGCAGCGTATCTCAAATGCAATAGCTTCCTGTGAATACCTCATCACCAGTAGCGCTATAAAATCTAAAAAATTCAACTTTTTTTTTTTTTAATGTAGCTAATATTTGGCTATCTATAATAGTCAAATGTGTAATCTTTGCACATCCCAAAAACATTTTATCCTATATTTATCAATATGAAATACATAATTTTTAATTAAAAATACAAATCACATACTCCTCAATCTATATTTAAAACTTTATTTTTTCACAGATTTATAGAGAAAACTTTTTGCCCTTTAGTTCATGTGCCAGAATACTTTTGGGTATAAAAATAGTTATATTTCATCAGTGATTAACATATGCAATATATTATAGAAATATATTTTCCATATTATATTTTACCTAGCATGTATATTTATATAATATCCAAAACTTTTCATTGTGACAATTTTTTGTCATCTTGAGAATGTATGTAAATATCACTGAGTGAAATCAATTGCTTTAAACTATAATGTGATGCAACTATGTGAAGTGGCTGGTTTAGTAAAATGTAGTTTTAATATGAATTAATAGAAGTAGAGTGCCAGAACAAGAGATGTGCACATCCTGCTATATTCTGTTGTGATCAGGACTTCAATTTTGGTACTGCGCTTTAAACATCATACATTAAAGGAAACATCAATTATAACATTGCACACAGTGTCACTAGGATAGCAAAAGGCTCTTAAACACTGTTTGCGAAGAATAATTCACAGGACTGAAATGAAGACAAGATTTGTCAGGTAACACATTTTCTAATATTTAGAAGTCTATAACACACAGGCTTAAGAGACATCCTGGGTCATTATGGAGGAAAGAATCCCAACTGGTCAACATATGAATGAAAAACATTTTAATAATTGGAATTGTACTGTCAATATACAAAGTAAAAAATGTATAAACAAAACTATTTGATGATTTCATAGAGATGGTATCAAGTGGTTAAACACATCCTACCAAGAAAAATCTAGGTGATTTCTAAGATTTCTTCCAATTCTAAAACTCTGAGATTAAACAATGTTGTATAAAGTCAGATCTCTGCTTTTCTTTCTCATTTAATAACTTAAAATTTATTTTTGTGGAACATCAAACATTGAACTGATTTGCCTCTTTTACGATTTGGGGGAAGGATTGAAATTGGAAAAAAGATAGTATGTATAATTTTATTATATCATAGTATTTAGCTCAAAAAATGTCTGCTGTACAATCATTTCTCTAACTAGCAATAATAAAGGAGATAGGACCCATGGTTCAAGATCTTAAATCAAGCTAAATTTCCTGTCACAAGGCTGGCTTTTCCTTCTGTGCCTAATAATATGTTCATCATTTCCTTCTGAGACCTCACCAGGAGCATGTTTAACATTCATATTTCTGCCAAGCTGTCATGTTTTCTCTCAGATGCCGTAAGCTTTCTCTACCCTGTTCCTCACAGCCATCTGAATTCTCACCAGAATTGCTTTTCACTCCACATTGCCACAAATCCTTTCTTTGAGGCAATCTGGGTTTTCTCTATCATGGTCCCCAAAATTCTTCCAGCCTCTGCCCATTACTCAGTCTCAAACCCACTTCCATATTTTTAGGCATTTGTTACAGCAGCACCTCATTTCCTGGTACCCAAACCTGTCGTTTCTTGGGGCTGCCATAGCTGAGTACCACAAACGGGGCGGCTTAAAGCAACAGGAACTTACTCTTTCACAGTTCTGGAGGCCAGAAGTCTGAAGCCAGGGCGTTGGCAGGGTCATTTTCCATCTGGAGACTCTGAGGGAGAATCTGTTCCATGCCTTTTGGGTTACAATGCCTCTGTTCCAAGGCGTGCCTTGGTTTGCAAATGTATCGCTCCAATTTCTGCCTTCACGGCCTTCTTCCCTGTGTGTCTTTGTCTCTGCGAATGTCTCCTCTTAAAAGAACACAAATCATTGAATGTGAGGCCCATGTAATCCAGTATGACCTCATCTGAATTAATTATATCTGCAAAGACCTTATTTCCAAATAAGGTCACACTCTGAGGTTCCAGGTAGATGTGAATTTGGGAAGGACGCTGTTCAATCCACTCTGTAGCTTCTGTGTTCCTTAAGGTCTGTACCATGTGTGGTTCTTCTAGAAGTCAACACAGTGCCTGGCACCTAGAATGAATGAATGATTTAGTGACTTTCCTCCATCACTAACTCTGTCAAATAAGAAGAGTTAAGTGTCAAGTTGAGGTGGATACGTTAAATAATGCCCACTTTATTTGAGCAAGATTTAAGACTCAGCCTTGACTTTCAGTTCTCTTGTGTGCCACAGAAGCGTTGCACATCACACTGGGGTCTAATCTCACTTGTTTGATTGTTCTCAGAATCTCCATCTACTGAGACAGAAGTTTGCCATTTGCAGTTGAATCTATGCTATTCTGGAAAGATTTGTATCAACATTCTTTACTCTGGTCCCTCCTACAAGAGAGGATCCTACTAGATCATCAACATTTCTGTATATTAGGCATGTAACTGTGTGACCTCAGTAAGCCACTTAATCTTTCTTGGGCTCTGTTGTTTTGTAAAATGGGGTTATTAATGGTACCTACTTTGTACGGTTGCTATAAGCATGAAATAATTTCACAAAGTACTCAAAACTGTGTCTGGCACAGAGTAAATACATGTTTGTTTAATAAATAGTATTTAATGTCAATCAATCAAAATCAATGAAGTTTCTCTATAAACAAAGTATTAAGCAGCTACCAAGTTCTCAAAAGGGGCTGGCTGTTTTCTTATAATTTTCTTAGAGACATAGCAACTTAGAACTGGTTTCATCAAGGTAGTTACTAAATTCAGCAACGTGAAGGAAAATTTTCTGAGAAGCATTTTCCTGGCTAAGCTTAAAGGTCTGCTTCTCAAACACTTCTGTTTTGGAGATATGACATTTTATAGCATGAATGGAAAAAATTGTCTGGAAGTTATAGTGTTTTTTTAACATAACACTATTGTACCTCACATTTTACGGTTTACAGAATGTTTGTTTTAAGTCGTCAGTAGGGTTGCAGAAAGTATAACCAACATGCATCCTGATTTGTGAATCGCATGTAATCTGAGAGCATCTGAAAGCCTGTTGGTGTCCTTTTCTTGGCTCATGGCTCACATACTCCCTTGAAGGGCTGTCAAAGTTGGCATGGCTTAAATGTCATTTTTTAAATTACTAAGGATTTAAAGTCAGGCTAAGGTTTTGTGTG
The DNA here is from genome assembly GCF_003255815.1 of Theropithecus gelada. Lineage (NCBI taxonomy): Eukaryota > Metazoa > Chordata > Mammalia > Primates > Cercopithecidae > Theropithecus > Theropithecus gelada. Next base: position 55,445,552 of record NC_037685.1, read on the forward strand.
TGTGTGTGTGTGTGTGCATGCATGTGTGTATGTGTTGAAGATGAAAGAGTTTAGCAAATATCAGTTTGTTGACTATGAAAATGTACTCAGACTTCACTTAAACCTCTTTTCTCACCCACCCATAGAACTGTTTCAACCAAGTTCAATCCAGGTGACACTAATGAGCTAAGAGTCTTCCAGGTAGGAGTCACACTGACATCAGAAACATTCTATAGATCTCAGCCTCACCTCTCTTCTACCCATCCCCTCCCCCATCTTTTGTCTCTTTCCAGAGCCTGAAATCTGTTATTATTCCTCTTGGGAGGTCCGTTTACATTGAACACACATCTGGCTTAATTAGGTTGACAGCTGCTACAGGTACCGTTGGACAAGGTCCAGCCATCTCAGTGCATTCCCATTTACTTGACAGCTTAACCTTTCACAATCTCATCTTCAGAGTGCAAATGAACTTGAGAGATGTGCTTTTATTATTTGTTAATACATGCTCATTTTCTACCTTGCCACCAAAATCATAATCAACAGAGGCCACACTAAAAAGTAAAGGGTGTTTCCCTAATGCTAGTTGGTGAGCTGCAAAGACCAAACTACCAAAACCTATGAAAACTTGGCAAAAAAGCATAATAAGAAGTGGTCCAGGGCAGTTGGAGAAAAGGCTGAGAAAACAATCCCACTTTCAAGGCTTATGGCTGGAGTTTGCTTATATAAAATCTTTAGGCAGTAAAAAGTGATTATAGTTATTTCTGCCTTCAGCCACAGCCAACAAAGAAGGTGGTCTTCAGATTCCCCACATACACTGATGTTTTTCATCTACACTGTTGTACTTCTAGCAATGGAGTGACCATTTTGCACATGCATACAGGAATAATCTGTTGCAAAGCCACTCGGTCTGTGTTTTAAACCACCTGCCTTAAATGCCTTTGCAGTTGTTTTAATCAATTCATGCAAAGTTTTTTTTTCCACTAGAGATTCATGTAGAAACAACATTGAGAATAACAACTACTTTTAGCTGCCTCAACCCAAGCCCGAATCCAAATTAATAAAAGCAAAGTCAATTCCAAAAGGCCCTTCCAAAGAAAGGTGGTTAGCTTTTTCGTACCATATTTACTTAGAGCAGGAAAGTCCTTTATTTAACAAACTACTGTTTGACTTCCTGGAAGTTTAGATGTTTGATTCTCTGTGGCAATTTTATTTTCCCAACAAGCAACACCTTTGGGGGGCCAGAGGACAAAAGGAAACTGAGGGTCATTCTGTTTTCCTGGACCATGATTTTCCTTTGGCTATTATTTTGAATCATTATAACTAAATTGTTTTTCTTCTCCAAGAACTAAAAGTAGATCTACCATTCAATCTAGCAATCTTACTAGTGCGTATCTACCCAAAGAAAAATATATCATATCAAAAGAACACCTGCATGCATATGTTCATTACAGCACAGTACACAATTGCAAAGATGTGGGACCAACATAAGTGTACATCAATTGATTTTTGAATAAAGAAAATGTGATATATATATTACCATGGAATACCACACAGCCATAAAAAAGAATAAAATAATGTCTTTTGCAGCAACTTAGATGGAGCTGTAGGCCATTATTCTAAGTGAAGTAACTCAGTAAGAGAAAAACCAAATATGTTCTCATAAGTGAGAGTTAAGCTATGGGTAGGCAAAGGCAAACAGAGTGGTATAATACATACAGAGTGGTATAATGGACATTGCAGACTGCAGACTCAGAAGGGGGGCAGTGGAGGGGCATGAGGGAACATTTACACTGGCATCCTTCTCCTTCAGCACTAACTTTCAGTCACAATAGAACACCCTGCGCTCAGGGAAACTGAGGGCACCCTTCCTCAAAGCAGCCAGAGTTGCAAGGTCTCAATGGTCACCAGATTCATCTTTCTGGGTAAATAGAACACTCAGGAGAGCGTTCCGTGGTTTTGGCAGCACTTGAGAGGTGAGGATGGCTGCCCTAGGTCAACCTGGCTGGTGCCAGAATAGGTTTTGCCTTTAGGGCAGACTAGGATACCTTCAAGGCAACCAGGAGTGAAGCTGTCTCCCTCTTGCTGTCAAGTGACTGATGGGAATGATTTGGGGCCCTATACTGACCCAGACAGCCGGATCCCCACAGCAATCCCTGGTAATGGGAACACTATCTCCTCACCTCCTGGAGAAAATAAGGGCTGGGGCTCCCAGGATACCAACAAAATCCCAAATATAAAATATTCAGGCAGTTAATTCTGGTATATAGTATGTATAAATAATCATATTTCTTAGAAATGCTTATCCACAGTAAGGAAAAAACCTTACTTTTGTACAAAACCATTTTACCTACCACTACAATGTTTCTCACAATGTATCGGTAGATGCCAAACAATATAGAAGCAAGATTAGAAAAAGTGTTATCATCTTTGCTGCCCCGCCAGCGAATTCAACAAGAGCATTTAGCATATTTTAAGAAGTGTATTAACAATTAAGTATTGTGTGTGCTTCGATCCATTTCCTGAAATCAAACAAAAAATAAGATAAGTAGTTGAGCAAGCAAGAAATCAATTTGTGCTGCTTCCAATTTCATGGTGATGGTCATCAAATTTGTGCCTCTGGATCAAACACTATCAAAATAAGTAATTTTTCTTTTTTCTTTTAAAAATCTGTATACCACTCAGGTCAAATGCCTGTTTAATTTATAGAAATATAAATAAATAACCATACAGTAAAGTTTTATGATCTAATCACACCGAGCCCTGGATGTTAGTCATAGGCCACTGTGCTTTCTGCCCACTGTAAATCACTCAGCACAGCGGCTGACTGACTGACCACAAACCGTTTTCACAAATGTAGTCCTGCCTTTCCCGCCATATCAATTAATACACATAACAAAGGATAACGCTATCCCTGGGACAACATAACCCTTTTGTTCCCTGAAGCCTCCAGGCTTCCACGGAGGCCGCTTTGTAGTTGCTTTCTCCTCGCTGATTAAAGGAGATCTTCTGTGTGTTGCAGTAAGAACCAGGAGAGTGATCCTGCACCTGTTGGAGGCTTAGGAAACTGGTGAGGAAACCTCTCAAACCTCCCTGGCTGACTCAGTTTTCTCAGCCTGGAGGACTGGCAGAGAGCTGCTCAAAACTGGAAAGATGTTTCTAGAAGCTTTCCTCACGTCACCTAGAGCCACTCCCATTGTATTTCTGAGAGCTTCGTCCTAATTTTCAGTTATTCATTTTTTTTAAAAGGCTTTCACAGTCAGATCCAACAAGTAAGTACAAAGCATCCAATTTCAGTGTGAAAAATACAGCAAAAAAAAAAAAAAAAAAAGAGGTTATTTGATTTATTTTAGATCAAACATCCAGTTATTTGGAAATATCTATTTTTGACTAAATTTTTATTCTCATCCAGATGTTTGGCATTTGTGTAGACATGGACTAAGTGCCTGCATTGTATTAAAAAGACCCATTTCAAAAGGAAAAATGATATAATATCCTTGTAAATTTGGGTAAACCAAAAGATTGGCTTCTTTCTTAGCACAATCAAAACAAACTTTCCTCACCTCCCTTATAACCTCACATCCTAAAGGGAAGGGGGAGATGTCTATAAAATATCTTTCTTTTTTTTTTTTCATAGTAATATTCTTACACGAATCTGCAGCTTTTGGACAGTCCAAAGAGAGACCCAGCTGGCACACAGGAAGCCACACACGGGCAGCAGGGCCGCTCCAGGCCATCGAGGCCCATGGTCAGGACTCTACTCACCATGTGTGGAGATGCTGCTTTCCTCCAGAAGCTCTGTCACATTACCTTCAAACCGGTCTTGGATGTCCTGGAGGATTTTGGCGTCATTCTCCTCAGACACAAAAGTGATGGACAGGCCTTTAGTGCCAAAAAAACCTGCACGAGCCACTGGGTGGAGGTAGGTGTCTGAGTCTTCGGGCATGTCATAGTTAAGAAGATGTTGAATCACTCAATTCCTACAATGGTTAGGAAGTGATTGAAAGTGAATACGGGGACTTTGAGCAAACCTGCAGAGACATAGGCCTGGAGCCGCCTCGGTAAATTCCTCCAGTGAAGTGGATGGGATCATGGTGTGGACGATGACAAAAGAGTAGAAGAGAAGTTATCGACAGATTTGCACAGAGTCCGTCGAAGATTTTATAAAGAAAAATGTCTGCAGCCAATGGTTTATGCCAAATATCTTCCCAAGCCTCCATATCCTTGTGGATGTTGCAACTGTCTGCAAACAGATTGATCCACCAGGATCCACCACTGGAAATCCCTGGACTGCTGATAGTGTGACAGTCGTTCCTCATGGGCCATGGCCAGGAAGTTCTGCTCCATGAGGAGCTGGGCTGGGGACTGCAGGGCTGCACCTGCTTGATGAAGATTGCCACGTGCTTAAATTCCAGCATGTCCAGGAGATCGAAAAGCATGCGGTTCTTCTCAGTGTCCTTGAGCTTGAGGTAGTACTGCTGTAGTGCAGGCAGCGTGCACTTGGTCTCATCATCCACAAACACCTCCATGGGATCCTGCATGGACTCCCTGCACACAGGCCAGATCTCCTTGCTCAGGGTGGCACTGAACACGACTCACTGCTTCTGCCGGAACATCAGGTGGGAGGCCACCGGCATGTCCTGCCACAGGTCCAGCCACCCCAGCATCTCATGCAGCCCAAAGTGCTTCACATTCTTCAGGTTGAGGCTCCTGTTCTGTACAAGTGCCACAATCTGACCCGGGGTCCCCACCATGACATGGGGACAGTTCGTCAACAGTTCTTCATTCTTCTTGATGAAGAGGCCTCCGAAAAACACAGACACCTTGACACTGGGCATCTACTTGGAGAAGTGCTCATTCATACTCCCTGCTGATCTGGAAGGCCAGTGCCCCTGTGTGGCACGTGATCAGGACTGTCACCTGTCAGTTGACGGGCCGGATCTGCTGCACTGTGGCCAGCACAAAGACCACCGTCTTACCCGTCCCAGACTTGGTCTGGCACAGGACGTCCATGCCCAGGGTGGCCTGGAGAATGCACTCATGCTGGACCTCAGGAGCTCCAGCTTCAGCAGAAAGTCCCAGAAACCAGAGCTGTGGATGGAAACGTAGGATCCCTTGACATCTTTCTTACGGGGAACCAGAGCGCTCCCTGGAGAAGCCTGGGGCTCTTCTTCATAATTCAAAAGCTCATTTTCCACATCCTGTTCTGCCCTGTTGCTGAGAGCAGAGAGGCAGGGCCCTGGTTCCTCCTTCTCCTCCGCATGCCGCGAGGGGATGCAGTTGCTAATTATTTACATCTATTATAAGAATTACCAGCTAATGGCCAGGCACTGTGGCTCACGCCTGTAATCCAAGCACTTTGGGAGGCTGAGGCGGGCGGATCACAAGGTTGGGAGATCGAGACCATCCTGGCTAACACGGTGAAACCCCGTCTCTACGAAAAATACAAAAAAATTAGCCAGACGTGGTGGCGGCGCCTGTAGTCCCAGCTACTCGGGAAGCTGAGGCAGGAGAATGGCGTGAACCCGGGAGGCGGAGCTTGCAGTGAGCCGAGATTGCGCCACTGCACTCCAGCCTGGGCTACAGACCAAGACTCTGCCTCAAAATAAAATAAAATAAAATAAAATAGAATACACAGCCAAACTGAGAAGTTAAGCAGGGATGGAGCTGGCGAGACTTCTCAGAAAGCAGCCCCCGTCAACAGGAACCATCCTGCAAGCCCTCCTACTTTGTGAATTGAGAGGATGCAATTCCCAAGGTCATTGCCATACCAATGAGTAGAGGGTGCACATGGAATCTTGCTACTAGCTCTGCAGGAGTTAGAGGACAAAGCTTGAACCCTGTGGCAACAACATCACACAGGGAGACTTTAAAAGACGATTTAGGTATTTGACTCTGGGGACTGGGTGTCTGAATTGGGGTGGTGCTGACGGACATAGTGAGAAGTGATCTGTTTAAAACATAAGCAGGGCAAAGAGTTAAGAGTGTTTTCTAGGCATTCTGGCCTACGCAGCACTGTAAATGGTGTGAACTTGGGAATACAAGAGGAGGAACAAGAATATAAGTAAAAAAACAAACAAAACCAAAGGTCAGTTTGGCACAGGCTTAATCTGTGTTACCTGCAGACACCTACAGAGGGCGTGAGCGGGTGAAACTCTGAGGCTCCACACCAAGGGCAATGGCAGAGCTGAGACGTGAGTTTGGTGCATTAATGCAATTTAAAATGATAGGTCTTCATTCAGCCTTAGGTTATAAAGATAGAAAAGGGAAGAGAACCAAAGACTGGGTGCCACAGTGCTCTGACATTTCAAGGTCAGAAAGAAGAGTAGGAATCCACACGGGGACTGAGTCAGACATGATGTTCTCTGAGTGGTTTTCCTGACCTCAGCATTTCCCTAATCCTGAGTTAGACTGTGATGCTACAGAAGTCTGTGCTTGTCCACCATAGCATTTATCAAGTGGTATTACAAATATGTCACACTGGATAGTATATTCATCTTGTGAAGGAAGGGACTGTGTCTTGCTACATCTTGAAATTGACTCAGGCAACGGGTAGACTTTAAAACCACCACTTATGGAATAAAGGAAGAAAATTTAGACCCCAAAGCCTATATACATACCCTAAAATGTTATCCCATTTCACAAGTAACTTGCGTTAGCAGCAGCCTCAATCCTACAATAGATGGGCTTTGAGTAGATGCTATTCTGTGAACATAGGTGGCCCTTGGTGTATCTGGAATGTGTCATTTTACCCAAGTATTCCAAGGGAAGAAAAAATCTTCGTATCTCTCTCTTCCCTCCTTCCAGTTTTGGAGCGCTATAGCTAGAAGTAAATCCTGTCAAGATGGTGACTAGTAATTACAACGTTTCACATTTTAGGTCATTCTCCTTTATTCACAAAACATCACTGTAGCCACCACCTCAGCCTCGCCACTTCCAGCAAGGAGATCTGGCCTGTGTGCAGGGAGTCCACGCAGGATCCCATGGAGGTGTTTGTGGATGATGAGACCAAGTGCACGCTGCACACACCGCAGCAGTACTACCTCAAGCTCAAGGACACCGAGAAGAACTGCAAGCTTATTTCCTGGCCCACTGCACCCCAGCCCTACCTTATGCTAAGTCTCCATGTCAGAGGATGATAAATACACATGCGCGTGCACATGCATATTCACCATCTGGCCCTTGTTCCGTTCAGGTGATTTATTTCTTGCATCTCCTTATTGAATTTATAAGAAGATGCATGATAATTCATTTTCTTTGTCAATTCCCTGCTTCTCATTTTGCTAATTCAATGCCACACTAACACTTCTATTAATTTGGCACTTGGAACTGATAGATTTACTGTGTGGCGTTCCATCTCTAACTAAACAAAAATAAAACCGCAGACTTGGAGCTTTTTCCACTGTCAAAGTTTTGCTGCTGCTGTTTTGGCCGCTGCTGCGTTGTATGAAGCTTATCCACATCCTTTAATCATAGGATGTGGATAATCGTTCTCTCGAACGGAGGTATATGGGGATAATACCTGAAGGTTTTCCACCTTGTGGAGGCATTGTAAATATTCCTGAAGCGAAGACTTGTGTGGTTAAACAAGTCATCTTCCTTATAAACCATAGGGTTCACCTGAGTCATAAGGCAACCTGCTCTTCTATAGCAAATACTTGCTTGCTGCAAAGGCCTGGACGAGGATTCTCGACAGTGATCACCTGCACCTTGTCCCTGATATCCACATATGTAGATGACATCTCTGGAGACAATTAACTGTAAAATTTTAGGACAGTCAGTTGCCTATAAATCTGAATAACATCTGCAGTTATATCAGGGAGGATAAAATTAGCAGAGTGATCAAGTCTTATCCTTCAGGATGTAAACTAACAGCTGGATTCAAAAAGAAAGTTCCACAATCAAATTTCATCAGTGATCTGTTGCAAAGTGAGTGGTTGGTCACCACTAAAACTCCCAGCCCAGGCCTTTGTTGTAAACAAACATTGGCCACCCGTGAGCAGATCCTCCTTTTCACCCAGGCACACTCTGTGACTTCTAAGGACATTTGCAAGGTTTGCAATCCACAAGCCCATTTAAACATCAGGTATCTATCGGGGTTTGGAGAGAAGTGCGTCACCAATTCAAATGCCAACCAGCCTAATGGATGCTGGGAACATGCCCCAGGGTAACCACTGCTAGGGTGACTGATCTATCTGAAGTTCAATTAAAGAAAAATGCTTGTCCTCACTTCCAAGTTTTGAAAACAGTTGGGCATTTTTGAACATTTTGAACTCTCTTTCTCCCCTGTAACCACTTCTTTTCCGCCCTGAAATCTGTAGTGGGAAAGAAACGTATTTAGTAATTTAAGCTCTCATCTTAAGAAAAGTTCAAAGTAGGTGTGGAGTAAATGTTGTGAGAAGGAAACCTGAACCTAGAGTTAGTGTAATAAGCCCAAGTCCCAGACATATCAAGAAAGTTAGCAATGCCAGAAATAAACACAGCCGAGCATAAATCAACAGAGACTGTGGATGGAAATTTCACTGCGGGTATCACTGGGAACAGGAATAAAACAAGCAGATGGTAATATTGGAGAGAAAAGGGGAAACATAAGAAGAAAACATAAAAAGTGGAAATATTTGACTTTTTCATAAAGTAAAAGAAATTTTAATTTTTTTCTACTTAGCAAGTTCTGAGTAAGAATTAAGCATCATGATCAAAATAAATAACATTCAAGAAAAGGATTATAAAAAGGCATAGAAGAACTTTCACATTTAAAATGGAGTCCAGGCAATTCTAGAACCCAGATCCGTTTGTATTTGCCTAGATTAAGCCAGTATTACCCAATGATAGTAGCAAAACGGCTTATATCAAAATCCAGCTTAGCTTTGAGGAAATACAAATCAGTCTACAGACACGTTAAGTTTCAACAAATCCAGTAAATCAGAAATACAGTGTAAAACAAAATTTAAAAATAAGATTTTTCAAAAGTCATGCTCTTTGGCCGGGCGTGGTGGCTCACGCCTGTAATCCCAGCACTTTGGGAGGCTGAGGCAGGCGGATCAGGAGGTCAAGACCATCCTGGCTAACATGGTAAGCCATACTAAAAAAAAAAAAAAAAAAAAAAAAAAGTTAGTGTGGTGGTGGGTACCTATAGTCCCAGCTACTTGGAAGGCTGAGGCAGGAGAATGGGTGAACCCAGGAGGTAGGGCTTGCAGTGAGCCAAGATGGGGCCACTGCACTCCAGCCTGGGTGACAGAGCCAGACTCCATCTTAAAAAAAAAAAAAAAATTTATCGATAATTGAAAATATATGTTACCTAAATTGGCATGTTTTCCAAAAGCAACAAACTGGGCAGTACTTTTGTTTATTTATTAATTATTTCAATAGCATGTACTATGTGTGCACCACACTCTTGGCAGACTGCTGGGTGCCAAAAACACAAAGACGCACAGCACATGGTCCTGTCCTCAAGGGATCTGGGCTAGTCGGTTGTTAAATTACTCTGGTCACATCAGTATCTTCAGATTTACACCAAGACATTTCACATGGAAATCCCTAATCGATTCCATTTCAAATGCGAAACAATCTCATCCATTTATACTTAAACACATTTTCCTCAGAGACCTCTCTCCCTGACCTTCTGAATTGGCTTAATTCATGAGTTCCCGTGGAAGTGCACAAGGCACTTCCTTGTGCTTCCTCCACCAAATTACTCAAGGTACTCTAGGGCAGTTTTCCCTACTCTTTACTCGCTACTGTCTTCATTACTGTCCCCCAAGGAATAAGTAAGTAACTTATGAATGAATGATAGAAGAGCTGAATAAATAAATGAAATGATCATTAAACTGAACTGTCCCTGAACAACTGGACAAAATAAGTGAGCCTATTTGCCTGGCCCTGTTTTTTTATATTTTCTCTGAAATTATGAATGCTAGTTTGGACTATAAATTCCTTTTTAATTGGAATGACAGGTTCAAATTTCTCTGCTTCTCTCTTGCATTTTACTGGATAATCCACGGGTCATAGGTTTTTAGGCTGATTTAATTCTTAGAAAATGAAGTGCACAGCTTTTACAATGACAATTACTGTTTTAAAAATTGCTTACAACACAATTAGACAGGTGAATATGGTATAAGCACAATGCAGATATTTTAAATGTGTAATAGTGCCATCAGAAGTACTGATAAAAGATCACTTTGTTCTCGTATATGTGAACAAGTTTATACATCTTGAATACTTCTTGCAGGTTTATTATGAAAATATTTTCTATCTTGAACAATGGATTCATTGTCAGAAATCTGATATGTTCAGCAACAGAAAGAACCTTGCTTTTCAGATGGAGGTGGATTTTCTGTACAGGATTAGTTCAAACTAGTTCTTATAAAAACACACAAGAAAGGATAAGACACATTCTTCCATAATATTGCAGGAAAGTGAGTTCAGAATTTAAAGATTACCTCATAGTTTTATTAATATACTATAATTAACTGAGCTTCTGTTTAAATTACTAATTGGGGGATTCCTATCACAAACTTGAGCTACTTTTCCTCTCAAGAATGTTCACTTCTAAACTTGTTATAACATTCTGGTCTCATTAAGTTACCAGTTCATCTGCTATGTACAGCTGTCTTCACAGTCTCTTCCTTGGTAAGAATCGCAGCCAACAGAAGCATTTTCTATGTTTTACAATTACTGATGACTACAAGGGAGACCAAGGAAGCTGACAATAGCTCAACTCCATGACTGCCTGGACTTAGTAATTGTAAGGTGTGTTTGACAAAATGTAGACATAAATAGGGTTAATGGAATGAGCTGTGTTTCAGAAGTAGAAAAGCCTGCTAACATCAGTTATAGTTTCTCTTTTAAACCTCACTATGTAAAAGAATATTTTTGACTCCTTTTAAAGTTACTTTTAATGCATCCAATCTTCTGGTTTTTCACCTGGGATAAACTCTCATTAAATTGAGTGGTTTTATCTTTAATGTAGGGGTTTATTTCTATGTTTCAAAAACTCATTCTGCTTTCAAACAAGAGAAACATAAGCACATATATTTTAAATATCTAATGCGGTATCATGACTACCGATAAAAGCTGTGTTGAAAAATAAAAACAAAACAAAATCTTGTTTTTACTCAAGAGTTTAACAATAAGTTCATTGGTCTGTGACAATAAAATGTATTTATCTGTTAGCAATTGACTCAAGAATTGAAGCAGAATATTAAGCTGAGTAGCAAGGTCATTGTTAGGAGTTCATTTATGAAGCCTCCACACTGGTAAATAAGCAAAGATAAAGGGTACTCTCATACTCGAGAAATGTATAGCTATATTCTTCCTCAAGAGATTTTGAAATAATGTTAAATTTGGGGAAGTCTTCGTTTTAGACAGCCAAGATTTTATTCCATAAAGTTTCTAAACACTCTTCACCTCTATAGAATCATCAACATAAAAGAAATAACAGAAGGTGGACCAAGGACAATATTGTTCTTAACTGCATGTTTAAGAAAGCGCAAGCCTCAAGTGACCAAAAATACTCCTGCATCTTGCTTTATAACGCAATAATAATCAAGCTCAATTCAGATACACGAGTTACAATGTGTAGTTCACCACTGGACACCAGGCACCTGGGAAATGGGGTCCAAAAGAGACACATCTTAGCAGCCCCTTGGTGCACGAACAGTGGCCCCTTAGTGGTCTGCTAGCCTCTCATTGGTATCTTTAGCTTCTGCACTATCTAGAAATGCTTGAGGATCCGAAATGCAAAATTAAAAGATTCTGGTGTTTCCTCAACTCTTAATTTGAATTTAGAATTAGAATTCTAAGTTCTAATTAGTTTAGCAGTTGTGTTCCCTCATACTGGAGTTCTTTCTATCCTTCCAGACCTTTTCTCCAAAGCAGTGTCTCTGTGGGTGTTCCACATTACAAAGTTTGGGATTAATCAGTGGAGGGTAAAAGCAATCCCTTTGTCCTGTGTACTAAGCTAAGGTGGATAGCACCACACTTCTGACTATGGGGAGACATCGGAGCCACCAATTCCCAGCCTTCGCTATTTTCTAATGGAATTGTTTCTGTTTTTGCTGTTCAGTTTTGAGATTTCTGTATATATTATAGACACCTGTCCTTTGTCAGATTTTTAGTTTGCAAATTTTTTCTCCCAAATCTGTAACTTGTCTTTTCACCCTCTTAAAGGATCCTTTGCAAAGCAAAACTTTTTGATTTTAACGAAGACTAGTTTGTCAGTTTTTCCTCCAAGAATTCTTTGCCTCGCTTTAGGTCTCAAAGATTTTCTCCCTTTTTTTTCTAAAAGTTTCAAATGAAATGATTAGTTAGAGCTAATTTTTTGTATGAGGTGTGAAGATTGGGTCTGGAATGTTTGATTGTCCCAGCGTCATTTGATGAAGGACTATCTTTCCTCCAATGAATTGCTTTTGCATCTTTGTCGAAGACCGGTCAGGCATATCTGTGTAGGTCTTTCTGAGGTCCCTCCTCTGTTTCATTAGTCTATGCGTCTAACTCTGCCAATACCACACAGTCTTGATTACTCTCATTGAATAATAAATTTTGAAACCAGGCAGCCTTATGCCTTTTATTTTATTTTTTCTCTTTCAAAATTGCTTTAGCCCTTCTAGCTCCTTTGCCTTTCCACTACACACCTATTAAAACGTCTAAAATAAAAAATTGTGACATTGCCAAATACTAGTGAGGATGCAGAGAAAGTGGGTCATGTGGACATTGCTAGTGGGCAAGTAGAATGGGACAGTCACTCTGGCAAACAATTCGGCAGCTTCTTAAATTAACTCAGTGTGTAACTACCAAAACTCCAGAGAGGGACTGTGTAGAATAATATCAAAACCACTGTGGCTATCACACTCTCATTTCAGAAAAAGGATATTTCTATCGGCTTATCTCAAGAAGAGTTCTTATTTACATTCCTGAGCCTACTTTCCATCTGAGTTCTGCATTCAGCCAGACTATCAGAGAAGTTGTGCTCACCCCTCCTGCCACTGATCCTCAGTCCGGGGTGTACTGTAACTGTGCTAGCGAGCACAGGCTTTCCTCTGTTCAGTGAGGCTCTGCTGGATGCTCTGATGGTTCTTTTTGCAGAGGTTATGTGTCCCGCCACACTGCACCCTTCAGGACAACACGTCCTTAATGTTTGTTTCCAAGCTGTTATTCTTCTGCTCTCTTGCACAAATCATTTCTTTTTCGATGCTTCTACTACTCAACTGTGTTATCAAATCCCTCCCCTTGCTTCTGGGAGTGACCAGTCTCCTGGCTACGTCTTTCATTCCTCAAATACATGGCCACCCGGGTCATGGCCTCCCCTCCTTCCGCTCCAGGCTTTGTGAGAGGCTTGAGCCTCTTGGCCTTGTGGTCATCCTACTCGTGGAAACCATGGCCTGGTCTGGCTCTGGCCATCATCCTGATGGTCCAACTCCACCAAAGTCCCTGTGGCCACAGTTTCTTTTCCCTCCCACTTTCTATTCCTCCCTTCTGCATTTTCACACCAATTCTGACTATGTGAAATCTTCCATCTCTCAATGACTCCATAAGCCTCTGCCTCACTCCCATGTGTTTCTTACTGTATTCACTTTTTTTCCTATTCAGCTCGAACTCCAAGTCTTACTACTTCAACCATACGCATGCCAATACCCAAATCCTGAAGCCATTGTCCATCTCTTTTCCTCCACATGGTGAATCCATATTTTGGGATCAGTTCAGCTGTACCTCTTCCCTGCACACACTTGGTATGGGAGCGTGATTGGAGAAAAATCACACAAACACACAGGAAGATATTTTTTCAGATCCACAGTCCTATTCCTCCCCTGGGCCCTTGATTCCATTTGGAATTCCTAGTCATCATTTCCTCCCATGCTCAAGGGAAACTCTCCACACCTATAAGCCTGTGACCATTCCTCTTCCCTTATCATTCCCACAAATGGCCTTACCTCTTCACAGAGAAAACGGAAGTGAGATGGAAACCATTGCAGCTTCCTGTTTGTAAATTAACAAACAGACTTGGCCCACACCAGTGCTCTCTTGCTTTGTTCCTCCAAAAATGCAGGAGAAGAGACTTCTTCTAAACACGACTCCTCTACCTGCTCTGCATTGGACTCTCCTGCCTCCTTCAGGACTCTCCCTCTACCAAGTATTTCCTCCACTGCCTCTGGATTTTCAGCTCTCCCTCTCCACTCACCATGTCCTGTGCACATGTTAGTATGTTGTATGCCTCTGTCATCTTGAAAAACAAAAACAAACTTTTCTTTGGCCCAACATTCCCCTCCCACCATTGGCCTATCTCTGTCCTTTCCTTCACAGCCAAGGCAATTTAAATGCATTCTCAGTTGTTCTCTCCTCCTATTGCATTCACACCTCCAGCTGACTCCTCGATCTGATGCAATTTTGCTTTGGTTTCCAGTGCTCCACTAAAACAGTTATTCCTCAAAGTTCCCACATACCTTTTAAATGTTAATCTAATGACTTAATCATTCACTGCTTGGCTTAGCCATCTCTGAAGACTGTTGACCAGGTCTTCCTCAGAGAACAATTCTCTTCTCTTGGCGTCCATGGTACCATGCTCTCTTGGTTGTCTTCTTTCCATAGTGAGTGTCATTACCTGTTACCTTACAGGTTCTCTTCCTCTGCCGACCCCTGAAATGTCAATGTTCTCAAGTTTCCCACTGTAGGCACTCTGATCGACCCCCGAAATGTCAATGTTCTCAAGTTTCCCACTGTAGGCGCTCTGCTCGACCCCCTCTGTTCCAGGGCAATATTTGCACCACAATTCACCTACTTTCCAAGACACAAACCAAGTACCATCATATCCCTTCTGTCTTCTGCACCAAGGCTGGCTTCACAAGCACGTGACCCATGGAGTCACACAGGGACAATCCTTGCTTACAAAGCCCTCATGCTTCATTTAATGCTTGGCTATTGCCATTTTCAACTTTTAATTTTTTTTTTTTGAGAGAGAGATTGACTTTTTTATTTTTTATCCTTGTGGGTACCTAGGAGGTATATATATATATTATGAGGTACATAAGATCTTTGATAGAGGCATGCAATGTATAATAATCACATCACAGAGAATGGGCTACCCCTCCCCTCAAGCGTTTATCCTTTGTATTACAAACAATCCAATTATGCTCTTCTAGTTATTTTTAAATTTGCAATTAAATTATTATTGACTATTGTCACCCTATTATGCTATCAAATCACAGGCTTTATTCATTCTTTCTATTTTTTTGTACCCTAAACTTTTAAATTCTTGAACAAGGGGCCTCACATTTTTATTTTTGCACTAAGCCCTGCAACTTATGTACCCAAGCTTGCCTACAGGCTGTGGATTCAACGTCATTCTCCTTGCCTACTACCCCTCTGACTGGCCATCTTCATCCACTGCTAAGATGGCTGTAGCAGTGTTTTACCTAGGCCCCTGTTTCTACTGTTACTTCCTTCCAAAGTGATCCCAAGAAATAAAATAGGTGCAGGAAAATGTAAAGCTATTTGTAAGATTAGTATATAAAAGACAAACCACAGAATCTTTTAAATTTTTTTCAGGTGAGGTATTTGGTTGTGAGTTTTCTTGCAACCAATGCAAAATAAATAACTATTTTCCACTTTTTGACTGTTATATAGTATCACATCTTATAGACACACTAAAATATGTTCTCTAAATTACAGACACTTAGGTGTTTTCCAATATTTGCCATCGCAGATAACGCTACAGTAAATGTAGATAGGTATGTAGGTAGGTAGGTAGGTAGGTAGGTAGGTAGATAGATAGACAGATAATCTGTGTACTACGTATGTACTACATATTCTTTTACAACTATATGTATATTATATAATTATATAATTATATATGCATTTTCAATTATATGTATTGCAAATACATTGTTCTAGATATTTGTTTTTGCACTTTATAGTATCTTTGGTTGTACACAATTTTAATAACTTATTCTTGTAAAATATATTAATTTTTTCTTGTAGGTGTTTGCTTTTGTGTCTTAATATAACAAAACAAACAAACAAACAAAAAACAGTGAAAAAATAACTTTTCCTAATCCAAGGTCATAGAAATGTAATTCTACACTATCATCTAAATATTTGAGGATTTCCTTTTCTTACTTAAACTTTAACCATATAGAATTAATTTTATAAGGTCCTGATATAAGCTCTCATTTATTGACTAGTCCATTATTCCCTGAATGATTCCCTGAATGATTAATAGTGTCACCAGTATTACATATTATGCTCCAAATTTACATGGCTTCTGATCCTCTCCTTCTCAATTTTCTATCCCCGGAAAATATTATTTTAATTACCACTTATGCTTTTAGCATTATAAAAACTATTAGATATGGTAAGGTGACTTCATCTCCTCTCTTTTCTCCTTTTCCTCCTCTTTTATCTTATTTAGAATTCTCTTGGATATTTTTCTCTTCCATGTGAAGTAGGGTCACCTTTTAGTTTCAAATGCCCATTGCCAACTGGAGTAGAATGACATTGAGTCTTTAAATTAATCTGAGTACAATTGACATTTTTGTATTTGCTTTTCCCATTTAGCAAAAGGATATACATCTCCATTTATTCTGATTTTGTCCTTTTTATAACCTTTGTATAGCTTTTTCCTAAAAAGATCTTGAACAACTTATGTTAAATGTATTCCCAATATCGTATAGGGTTTTTGTTAATATGAATGGTATCTATTGTTTTACTATATTATTTTTCTCCATCTTACAAAAATTCTCTACTATTTTCAAATACCAAACGTTTTGCATCTTCCTTTCCAATTCAAATGTCTTAGATCTGATTAAAACCTCTAGAGCAATACTAAGTGCTAGGGATGATTACTAAATAGAATGAGAATGTATCTAATTTTTTACCACAAAATAACCACTTTTAATAGATATTAAAGTTAAAAAAAATTTCCACTTTACTAAGGATTATTACCATAAATATGAGCCAAATTTTGGAATGCTTTTTCTGCATTTATTGTGCTGAGCATATTGTCATTCACCCTACTAAAGTGAACAATCTCAAGGATGTTTTTTCTATTGCTATACCAATTTTGCATTCCTGTGATAACTTTCACCTGCCCATGCTGTATTTCCTTTAAATACTACTATACTGCTATTCTTTTCTGTGTTTCTGGTGAGTTTAAAACGTATTCATAAGTAAAATTGATCTACATTTTAATTTTCCTTGTCTAAAGTTGTTAATAGAATTGCATTCACTTTATAAAATAGATTGCATCAGTATATTTTTTGCTATGTCCTCTGAATAATTTGCCTTAATGTTTTGTTAGAAGTTACCTGTAAAAATATCTAGTCTTGTCATCTGGAGGAATTTAATGAGAGACTAGAATAAAAATTTATTTGCTTTAAAAGTTGTTGGTTTAAGTTTTTTTTTTAAAAAAAAAGATAGCTTTTTCTTAAGATAATGCATGGAAGGTATGTTTTTCTACATATCTCATTTCATTGGTAGTTTCAAACTTTTCTTGTTTTAAAACATCTCTCTGCTCATTATAGTTATGCCTACTTTATAATTCTCACCATTGTTCATTTGTTCATTTCCTGTTACTGATTTCCTCCTGGTCATTCTGTTCATAGGATAGTTTATTCAACCTCTCAGAGAAAAATTTGAGCTTTTCTCTAAGATAAATATGTATTAATTATATATTTTTATAATTTATATAAATTTTATAATTATATAATTTATAATTTGTTGGATGAAATTATATAATTTTATTATATAATTATAATATTTATAATTATATATTTAAACATAATTTATAATTTTATAATTTATATAAATATGTATTAATTGTATATTTTGCTAACAAAGTATGACAATATTCAATATCTCTAACCTTCTGCCAAAACTACAAGGATCTTGGAGGGGGGTTTTTGCTTGTTTCTCAGACAAGTCTTATTCTGTCGCCCAGGCTGGAGTGCAGTGGTGCGATCACCTCCTGCGCTCATGCTCACAGCAGCCTTGAACTCCTAGGCTCAAGCAGTCCTCCCACCCCAGCTTCTCAAGTAACTGGGACCACAGATGGCGTGCCACCACACCCAGCTAAGTTTTTGTATTTTTGGTAGAGACAGGGTTTTGCCCACATTGCCCAGGCTAGTCTCAAACTCCTGAGCTCAAGTGATCCACCTGCCTCTGCCTCCCAAAGTCCTAGAATTACAGATGTGAGCCACCACACCCAGCCAGGATCTTGGTATATTTCAACTTTGCTCTTTGTCTTTTAATTTCTTCTCATTTTTATGTGAAACATTAGTATTTTCATGATCACAAATTAATTAAATTTGGTAAACATTTTAAAAATCATTTTTCAGTTCACTTTCTTCTCTGGCATGGAACAGACATTCAATCCAAAATCTTCTGTCTGTATTTATTTGCTTTTTACTGAAGTTTACCTTTTGTAGTACTTTTAGCGAGAATCTGTGGTTTGGAAACTCTATTGGCCCTACATGTCTGAATATATATTTATTTTGTGTTCTTTGTTGAATGGTAATATAGCTGAGTATGGACTGGAGCTTGACATTTTTTGTCCCTCAGTAATCCGAAAGGTATTGTCACTCCACTTCCTAGATTATTGCCCTAGATCGTTGATGTCGAGAAGTCTATTAGAACAATTGCTATTCTTGTATAGGTAAAAAAAGGGATTACAGGCGCACACCACCTCGCCTGGCTAATTTTTTGTATTTTTAGTAGAGACAGGCTTTCACCGTGTTAGCCAGGATGGTCTCGATCTCCTGACCTCGTGATCTGCCCTCCTCGGCCTCCCAAAGTGTTGGGATTATAGGCATGAGCCACTGTGCCCAGCCCAATTTTTTAACAGAAAATAACTTACATGAAGACAACCAACATTCACCATAAAATATACTCATGCAGTTTATTAGAAGTGGCACAAAAAGGATGATCCCATGAAACACAAGTTACCAGTGCAAAACTATAAATGCCACGTCTATTAGCAAACTACAGTTCTATTCTTCCCAACGTTTGATCTGAGTGAAAGAAACCATCCCTGAACTCATGAGACAAAGAATCACACTCGAAATGTTTTTAATAAACTTTCACTCTACTAAGATATTGTCACTCTACTAAGATATTGTCACTCTACATTTCTATAGCTCAAATTTAATTTCAGTATCATATCGCATGATTTATATTCATTACATTAATAGTCTGTCTTCTTACATGTGTCTGTAGGTCACTATAAAATCTATCTCATCACCTTAGTTCCTATTTTTGGCTAAAGTGACTCATTCTGAATATGTTCATCCTTTTGATCAGCTAATGCCCTTTAAAGTTCTATTTAATAATTCAATGCATCAAGCATCCCTTAAGTTTCTAGGATGAGCAAAAATATATGATAATGACTGCACTAACTTCATCTCCTTAAAAGCTAAGACAAAATGTCATGCACATACAGAGTGAACTTATAAAATGAACGCTTTGCTTTGCATTTTTTGCTCTATTGTGCATAAATTCTGCAGATTCCAAGAGGAGGTATCATGGTGGTAAACTGAAATGGCAGTCCCCACTGGCATTTCCTTTTCCTTTGTATACACAGTAGGCAGATGTCATGATTAGACCTGACAGCTTGAATTTCGAACTCTAAAGGGAAAAGCCAAAAGACAAGGAGTCAGTGAGGTGGAAACGAGAAATGGAGCTGAGGGAACATGGGAAGAGGCAGGGCCCGTGTGGGATGAGTTGGACTAGCTCCAGTAACTACTGTCAGGGCTTGGGTCCAAGGAAATCTGGCAATGTTCTTTCTCCGTATCTGGCCTCCTATTGAATTGAAGAGACATGAACAATAGTGTGTGCATTGCTATATTAAAATCTCAGGAGTGTGTGTTTGCTCTTTGTTTGTTTTAATGACAATAATTGGGATTACCTAGAATGTTAAGTTCTGGGACACAAGATTTATACCAAGGGGAGACTGAAATTCAGAAGCTATATGCCACATTTTCACTTGGCCCTCGTATGAGCTGCAGATAGCTTCTGATGGAATATGGATATAGTAAATACATATTTGTGTGTGTGTGTGTGTGTGTGTGTGTGTGTGTGTGTGTACCTAACCCTACACACACAGAGAGGGAGACAGTTTTGAAAGCCATATGTTTTCTGAATTTAGGACATTTCTAGAGTTGGAATACATCAAGCCTCAAAGTTTATAAAAATTTTAAAAATGCAAATCAAAACTGCCTTGGGATACTGCCTTACTCCTGCAAGAATGGCCATAATAAAAAAAAAAAGCAGTAGATGTTGGCATGGATGTGGTGATTAGGAAACCAAATTTCCTAATGGTGGGAATGTAAACTAGTACAACCACTATGGAAAACAGTGTGGAGATTCCTTAAATAACTAAAAGTAGAACTACAATTTGTTCAACAGTCCCACTGGTGGGTATCTACCCGGAGGAAAAGAAGTGATTATATGAAAAAGATACTTGTACATCCATGTTTATAGCAGCACAATTCACATTGCGAAAATATGGAACCAGCCCAAATGCCCATCAATCAACAAGCAGATAAAGGAATTGTGGTGTGTATATATATATATATGTATATTTCTGTGTATACACACACATACACACACACACACACACACAAAATAGAATACTAATGAATGAATGAATGGCATTCGCAGCAACCCGGATGGAACTGGAGAATATTACTCTAAGTGAAGTAACTCAGGAATAGAAAACCAAACATTGTGTGTTCTCACTCATAAGTGGGAGCTAAGCTACGAGGATGCAAAGGCATAAGAATGATACAATGGTCTTTGGAGACTTGGGGGAAAGGGTGGGAGAGGGGTGAGGGATAAAAGACTACAAATTGGGTTTAGTGTATGCTGCTCAGGTGATGGGTGCACCAAAATCTCACAAATCACCACTAAAGAACTGACTTATGCAACCAAATACCACCTGTTCCCCAAAAACCTATGGAAATAAAAATTTCTAAAAAGTCAAAACAAAATTACCTAGTAAGGATTGGTATAAAAATGTAATTTAAAATCCACAAGAAATAAGCAATTTTTAAAGTTGAACTGTTAGAAAATCTTTAATTCGATATAAATATATCATAGGACCACATGTATTTATTAAGTACATGTCAAGATGTCATTTTCAGTCATTTGAAAACATCTGGATTTATCTAATAGGATGAGTTAATACAATAAATCAGAGACTATATACAACCAATATAGTTTCATTGATTTTAATTGCCAATTATTGCAGTGGAATCACTAGTTGCATTGGACACTCATTTCAGTAAATATATTTATAAAAAAATAATAATTTTTAAATGGGCTTTTGTTTGTTAGCAGTGAATATTTTGATATACAGGTGGGCTATGGTAAATTCAGACATCAGGACCGGAATCTTCAGAAACCAAAGAAAGTGAGTTAAAGAGCTCTATGGAAGATATTCCTCTATGCTATCAGCTTCCTACTGCTATGCTTTTCTCTTCCTAGTTTATATTTATGTACATGTGCAAAATATTCCTCTTGATGGCAAATATCTATGAAATTGATTAGATAATTTTAAAATTAAGTTAATTTAACCCATTTATTATTATCTTCACAATTCTGAATGTTACATACAGGGCTGGTACCCAGTCATTTATAGCCAGCCATTTATAGTCATTCACAGCACTGAATGATTATGGCAGCAATGAATAGATTTTCACACCACCATCACCAACCATCACTGCAACCCCAACCATCACTGCACCACCAGTCACAACACATCATCACACCATTACAGCACTACCAACCGTAACAGCATTTCCATACTGCTGGAACATCACAACACTGTCAGAACATAGCCATATCATCAAGAAGTTTTTTTTGTTGTTTTGGGGGTTTTTTTGAGGCGGAGTCTCACTCTGTCGCCCAGCCTGGAGTGCAGTGGTGCGATCTTGGCTCACTGCAAGCTCCACCTCCCAGGTTCACGCCATTCTCCTGCCTCAGCCTCCTGAGTAGCTGGGACTACAGGCGCCTGCCAACACGCCCGGCTAATTTTTTGTATTTTTAGTAGAGAGGGGGTTTCACTATGTTAGCCAGGATGGTCTCGATCTGCTGACCTTGTGATCCGCCCTCCTCGGCCTCCCAAGGTGCTGGGGTTACAGGCGTGAGCCACCACGCCAGGCCCAATCAAGAAGTTTTTAGGCCGGGCGCGGTGGCTCAAGCCTGTAATCCCAGCACTTTGGGAGGCCGAGGAGGGCGGATCACAAGGTCAGGAGATCGAGACCATCCTGGCTAACCCTGTGAAACCCCGTCTCTACTAAAAAATACAAAAAAAACTAGCCGGGCGAGGTGGCGGGCGCCTGTAGTCCCAGCTACTCCGGAGGCTGAGGCAGGAGAATGGCGGGAACCCGGGAGGCGGAGCTTGCAGTGAGCTGAGATCCGGCCACTGCACTCCAGCCTGGGCGACAGAGCGAGACTCCGTCTCAAAAAAAAAAAAAAAAGAAGTTAATAGAAAAAGGATAACTGTAAAAAATGTATTTTAAGAATAGACCATAACAGGAAATACGTATGAAAAACATTTGCATTTTTCCTGAGAGTTTAGGTTAAGACAAATGATCTACTATTCTCTAAGAAGTTATAATAGAAATTATGGTCTGATATTTTAGATTTAGTTAATCCTTTAAAAAGGATTAATAGGAATGTAATATGCAAAAGAGAAAATCCGCAAGAGAGCATGTGAGATAATTAGAAAACATCACTGAAAGAGGAAAATAGATTCACAAGAAAGGCAGAATCTCATCAACAGTTAAGTATTGCCCATTTCCTAGTTTTATCAGTCTGAGGGCCTAACATGCCTCTACAATCCAGCCATTGCTGCTAAATCCAGTCTATCAGACCACCGGTCAGCATGCGCTACATGAGTGGCTCTTTCTGTATTCACATTGCTTCCTGAAGTGAGTCACTTTCAATGAGTTATTCTAGAACCTACTGAAGTGTTTTCCTCAAGTTTGATCCAGCCGTTGAACCCTAAGAGATCCTAAAGACGAAGTCTGTTGGTGACACCACAACTACCCTGGAGCTGAATCATGTAGGAAATTCTAGGCCTTAATGTAGACATTGTAAGCTAGATTTCATTTCCAACAAGTGAAATTTTCAGAATTTGATCATTGTAAATATTGGTTTGCATCAGGAATTAGGTGTCCATCATTTATGAATTGTATTTGTCATCAGGAATCTGAGTAAAAAATCAACTAATCTAGGGTTATGGCTATGATACTGATTTTAATCTCTAATAGAAGTATATTTAAAGAAACCAAGACACTATCACAAAATTTAAAATCTTACATATATATAGTATTCGAACTGCTAGAAAAATAAAAAATAATTAAACTAGCCAGGCACGGTGGCTCATGCCTGTAATCCCAGCACTTTGGGAGGCCGAGGCAGGCAAATCACTTGAGGTCAGGAGTTCAAGACCAGCCTGGACAACATGATGAAACCCCGTCTCTACTGAAAATACAAATAAAAAAATAAAAATTAGCTGGGCAATTGTGGCGGGCACGGTGATGGGCCCAGCTACTTTTAAAGGATTTAGTTAATCCTTTAAAAAGGATTAATAGGTATGGAATATGCAAAAGAGAAGATCAGCAAGATAGCATGTGAGATAATTAGAAAACATCACTGAAAGAGGAAAATAGATTCACAAGAAAGGCAGAATCTCTTCTAAATCTTTCTAAAGAAAGTAGCTGTAATCCCAGCTACTTGGGGGGCTGAGGCAAGAGAAACCCTCGAACCTGGGAGGCGGAGGTTGCAGTGAGCTGAGATCACACCACTGCAGTCCAGCCTGGGTGACAAGAGTGAGACTCTGTCTCAAAAAATATAGTAATAATTAAACCACTACCATATTGAACAAACTCCTTGAATTATTCTCTTTGAAATGCTGATTTCATTAGAGTAAAAAAATACTGAGTTTGCATTTTTTTAAAAAGATCACCCTAAATTGGCTTTTGTATAAGCTGGATTCTTTCAGACAGTATGATGTGAAAAGACAGAGATAAATATCAACATGATTCCTTGAGTTTCTTCCTTTACTGATTCAAACATCTTCCCACACCCTTCTGTTCTATCGTCTGACGTAATACGTAAACCTACAGCACGTGTGTCGACTTGCCTCCAAAGGATATTGATGGAATTTTCTTTCCAGGGAGGAATCTTAGCCATTTCCCGGCCTGGTGGTGGTGCACAGACTGACCTGTTTCCTGAACTCTGACGGGAGTTTCTGTTCCCAGTTTCCCAAGAAGCCAGTGTTGAAAGTATCCACTGAGAACATAATGGCTACATCATATGTGTTCCCTTGTCTGCACTATCGTGGTTTTAATGTCTTAACATTTCCCTTCTATTCATCCACACATGCATGGCTCCCCGCCTCCCGCTGCTAGAATATGTCACCACAAGGCACAAATTATGTATTTCATCACTATTTTCCCATCCCCAAGCGCAGAATCCTGCATGTAAGTTAGTACTTGTTAAATAGTCAGTGACTCACTGAATGAATGAATGGATACGCAGGAATGACCTGCACCCACTTCCCCAGCTGATGTATTCACTCATCATAAAACTTCTATGAGAGCCTGGATGAGTTTTCTCAGTTCAAGAATAGCAAACCCCTAAAGCCATAATTCTATGGGATAAGGTGATGTTGAGAATAAATTTCCCCACGGTAAAATTAAGGAACTCTCCAAATTTTTTATATTATTGTACTTGATTTGGGAATAGTCCTTATAAATCTGAACCATCTACAAAAAAGGAATGAAACTTAGTAAATAGCCAAGTTTACTTGGTACTATCTGAAGATTAAAAGCAAGATTATAAATAAAAGTGAGAATTTTTTAGTCCTTGGTGCTCAATTGTAATGCTTATTAGAACATTAAATGTCCTGAATATCTTACATGCTGGTACTTTTCCTTAATTGTAAAATAAGATTATAAGAACAAAATAAAACAAACCTCTTTAGTCCCATTTCTCTAGCAGCTCCTACTTGAGCTTTCTTGTACTTAATAAAAGAAATGATACTAGTTTAGATGGCTCAAAATTGCCTTGAACACTTAGATAAATGCATTTGTGGTGTGCAGTATACATTGCCTTGGTGTATTTGTTTATCTTATATCTGAGACTACTCTGTTTAAATAGAAAATGGTCACAAAGTGTTTCTTTTTATCTTTTAAGGCAGAAAAATGACATGTAAGACACTGCCTTGAAACTATGTCAATGCATCGGTGAATAAACACTCTTATCTCCATCACCATAATGGAGAGTCAAATCGGTATTGAGGTGCAAGGTGATACGCTCTCCGACATGGAAATTTTTCATCAAGTGTATGCTTGAATTTCTAATTGTTTCCTGATAGAGACTTTTTTCTTTTTTTTAAGTTTTTCCCAAAAGGTGTTTAGCTAATCCATCTGGCTAATTTCACAGTGAAACTGAATTAATTACCTCTTCCCATCTCTGTCCCAAACAACTCTGTTTCTACAAACAAAACTACCTAAATGTATGCTAGCTAACAAAAATCAAAAGGAAAAGCTAAGACTAAACACTTAAGAATGTGTCCTTAATTCTGAGAAACTCACATTATGGAGTAGCCTAAAGAGACATGATGACTAAATATAATGTTGGATCCTGGAACACAAAAAAGAATGTTTGCTAAAAACAAAGGAAATCTGAATAAACTATGGACTTTAGTTAATAATAATGCATCTATATTGGTTAATTAACGATGACAAATGAACCATAGTAATATAAAATGTAAATAATGGGGAAAACTGATGGATGGATGAATAAAGAAAGTGTGGCCTATATATACAATGGAATACTATTCATCCTTAAAGGAAAATAAAATCCTGTCTTTTGGGGGATGGAACTGGAGAACATCATGTTAAGTGAAATAAGTCAGACACAGAAAGACAAATACCACCTAATCCACATGATCTCATACTTATGTGGAATCTAAAAACAGGAACTGGGCCTGGCACAATCGCTGACGCCTGTAATCCCAGCACTTTGGGAAGCTGAGGTGGGGGGATCTCTTGAGGTCAGGAGTTCAAAACCAACCTGGCCAACTTGGTAAAGCCCATCTCTACTAAAAATACAAAATTAACCAGGCGTGGTGGCACACATCTTTAATCCCAGCTTCTCGGGAGGCTGAGGCAGAATGTCTTGAGCCCAGGAGGCAGAGGCTGCCGTGAGCCAAGACTGAGCCACTGCACTCCAGCCTGGGTGACAGAGCAAGACTCTGTCTCAAAAAAATAAAAAAAATTAAATAAATAAACAAACAAACAAACAGTTGATCTCAGGGAAGCAAAGAGTAGAACCGTGGTTACCAAAAACTCCAGGAACTGGGTAGAGGAACAGGGAGGAAGGATGTAGAGAGGTCGGGTAACTATGATTAACCATAAGGTATTACATATTACAAAACAGCTAGAAGAGAAGATTTTGAATGTTCTTATAACAAAGAAATGATAGACAATTGCACATGGTTATGGTTACACTAAATACCCTGATTTAATCATTATACAGCATATATGTGTATCAAAACATCAAATTGTACCCCATAAATAGGTATAACCACACTTTGTCAATAAAAATAATAATAGGGGAAACAGTACGA
Organism: Theropithecus gelada; assembly: GCF_003255815.1. Taxonomy (NCBI): domain Eukaryota; kingdom Metazoa; phylum Chordata; class Mammalia; order Primates; family Cercopithecidae; genus Theropithecus; species Theropithecus gelada. The sequence goes on from NC_037685.1 coordinate 55,472,157, forward strand.
GGTATATGAGAACTCTCTGCACTACCTTCATAACTTTTCTGTAAATATAAATCTATTCTAAAATAAGAAGTGGATTAAAAATGCTTTCTCTTGTTAATTGAATAATTTTTACTCAGAAACATTTTCAGTATGTTAGAATTAATATGAAGATTTGTATGCAATCTCATCAAATAAGAGATAGAGCTGAAACTTGGACAAAATATGTCCTACATTTAATTTTGTAAAATTGTGTATTTTCCTAAGCTTATTTTCAGGTGACTAATGAAGCATGTAGGTAAAAGCGAGTTGACAAAATTTACCAAAGTTTTAAAACATTATGAGCTGTTAAAGTAGTTGATGATCAAATTTAGGAATTATACAAAATAGTCTCTTCCGGGGGACCTTGTACTATGGAAATAGCTCAATTTGGAGATTACTCCATTGTATCCAATAGTTGACAATGGAGGGCAATCACCACGTTACAGATAAAGGGAACTCCATAGCTTCACAAGGTCAGCGATGGTCCAGGGACTGCTTTTTAGAACGCAATGTCCTGCTAACTGAATAATTACAGGAATCAGAAATGACAAGAGAGGCTCTGAGCCTTCTATCTATGATTCATGTGGAAAATGATTCATTTCCAAAATCTTTCATATATTAATAAATATCTACCAGAGCTGTGGATGATGAAGAGGAAAATGGAATTCATGATATGAGTTGTTAATATTTTACCATCATAAAATTCACAGAAATTAGGAGCCTGCAATTTTCCTTTATTCCAAGAAATATGTTTTCTATATCACCAAATGGAACTGTGTGTGCGTAAACACAGGCCACAAGGAGCAGAGGCTCATCAGATCTGTTGAGAAAGCTACCAAGTGGAAGAATAAATCAGAAACAGGGGTGCTCATGCCCTTATCCCGCAGAGTCGTTTATCATGTATGGATTGTTTGGATTTATTCTACCTTGCAGGAGGGAGTAGGAATGTGTTAAATCTTCCTTGTGCTTAGATTTGTGAAAAGTAGCTTTGAAGATTCTTTAAGAAAGCAAAATCTGTACTTAATTCAATGCATTAGCACCTATTATTAATCCTGAAATGGATCTTTTTCCTTTGTGATAAATCTGAGATAACAGTAGGTTCATGTCGGCATTCTCTGTCATGTGGCTGGCTCCTTGGAAAGATTTATGACAAACAGGCTGGGTCTAGGGAAAGGGCTACTTTTAAAAATCCAGCGGGATAAATGCGAGCTTCCCAGCATCACCTCCGCTTGACTGCCTGTTTGCAAATGGAGAAAATCCTGAGATAGATTTCAACACACAGTATGATTACCAGAGCACAGACTGGTCAGCACGTTGGGGCGAGAGGGGAGCGCCCAAAGCTGAGATATTTCCAGTAGAGGCCTATGTACAGATGACAAGAGGGACTCAGTATTCTGGCCCTGTTGCATATGGGCGCTCGCGCTGATGCAAAGCGGCGTTCTGCACAGGGAAGGCGTGCGTGCTGGGCAGCAGGGCTCCTGCAGTGGGGTGTGGGTTCAGGGTGCTGGGCTTCAAAACCGCCTGAAACGCAGTCCAAACAGGAACACGAAGCCGTCTCAGGAGGGAGTGCCCTTTTTCCTCAACCATTCTTAATAAAATATTTGCAATGATTTGTCTTCATTTTACCGTATTTATGAGGAATTGTGGCATCCCCACATCTATTTACAGCACTTACAGGTTTCTACACCAGAACAGGGTCTGTATCGGAAGAGCTGACACCTCCTTCAGATGCGGGTTCCGTGGGTCGAATCCACGCCAGTCTGTGCCATAAAGTGCTCTTGCAAAGACCAAAATGTTAAAAGGCTGTTGGAAAGCCACGTGTGGTTTTGAAAGAACGGGAAAAAGAAACAGGGCCTTGCCAGGCCCTGGTAGAGAAAGCCTCCATTAGAAAGAGCTTCATTTCAATGAACCGTCTCAGGTAAGGTGACACCGGTTTTGCTGACTGGTGACTCCGCCAGACCTTCTGCAGTGGAGCAATGACTGGGCTCCCACAGCCCCTTCGCTGCACCTGTCCTGAGTGGCTTCTTGGGCACATCGCAGTTTACTTCCCCGGAGGGAGAGAAACCCAGGCGTCCAGGCGTCCGACTGTGTGGGTCCTGCACCCTCTTCCCTCTTTCAGCCCCTGGGCGCACGGCTTGAAGCCCTCCTGGGCCGGAGGACTTGGGCTGTCACTGCACCCCCGAGGCTAGGAGCTCGCGCTCACCTCCCAGTGACTCCAAAATGTGTGGCTGCATCTTGAGGAAGAGCAGACCCTGCCTGCTATCCGCTCTCGGCGCCCTCCCTGGCCATGATGAAGCCGCCCTGTGACCCCCCAGCCCGCACTTCTGAGCAGCCGCGTCTCCAGGCCTCACTCTGTGTCAGCTACTTCAGGAGAGAATTACGAATGAGGTACTAATGAGGAATTTCATCACCTGTTTACCTTCACTGATCAGTGGCCCTCCTTTAATTTACCAGGAACACATTCTTTTCAGGCTGCTGTCAGCTGGAATGGCCTCTTATTTGAAGTGGCTGTAAAGTAACACATACCTGGGAAACTTGGCTCTGTGCATGCCTTGGGCTCTGATACCACAGCCTACAGGAGGAGACAGGGAGTCAAACACAACCAGGTTTCCCAAGCAGAGAGGTGAGGTTAAATACCTGTGATTGCACCCACTACTGTTTTACTTCTTAACAAGGACCACCAGTAATGTGAATCCATCAGAGACAAATTCTCATAATTTAGAATTAATCCTGAAACAAGAGGGATTATCCCCTATGCGGAGCTATTTCTTTTTGGAATCCATACCTAGGAAGGTGGTAGGAGCACACACAGGCAGCAAGAAAGAAAGGTCAAAGGAACTGGGTTCAGATCCCAACTCTGTGTGATGCCAGTAATCACTTCCCCTACTTCATCTTTAATTTCCTTACCTGCAAAATGAAAATGAAAATGCCTTTCCCACTGGATTGTGGGAAAAACAATGGCACAAAGTTAGAAACCAGTTTTTTACACTGTCTGGCACCAGTAGGTGATCCTAAATGCCACTTTCTTTTTCATTTTCACAGCTACACAGATTCAATCCAATTTATTTCAAATCCACTGATATCTGTGTTGTAGAAAATAGGAAAACATCATTAAGTAACTGTAACAACCACGTAGCCATAAGATAGAAATTATAAGCAACTTCTTTAAGAATTTTATTTCCTATTTCAGCTTTAGATTTATTTTTCCATTCTTCATTTGTTTCCACATAAAATATTATTTTAAAAAATTGAACTCATGAAGATAGAAAGTAGAACGATGGATACTAGAGGCTGGGAAGGGTTGGACAAAAGAGAGATAAAAGGAATTAGTGGGTACAAAAATACAGTTAGAAGGAATAAGATCTGGTGTTCATTAGCACAATAGGGCAACTATATAGTTAACAATAATTATTGCATATTTCAAAATAACTAAAAGAGCAGGATTGGAATGTTTCTAACACAAAGAAATGATAAATGCTTCAGGTGATGGGCACCCCAATTACCCTGATTTAATCATTATACATTGTATGCTTGTAACAAAACAACACATGTACCCCATAAATACGTACAACCAATATGTATGCATAACTAAAAGGAAAAACTTAAAAAGAAAAAAGATTATGTCCTATTCTCCATAAAAACCTAGTTTACTGAATTCTAGTTACTAATTCTAATGTAATTCACCTTTGACAAAATTTCAGTGGCTTACGATGACCTAGCATGTAGAATCTAAACTCTACCTAGAACTCTACCTGGTCGGTGTAGCTGCCTGCGTTTACTAACTGTGTTAGTAGACACTAAAGGTACAAGTGACAGAAACTCAATGCAAACCAGCTTAAACTAAGTAGAGAATAGATTGGCTTCCTTAACCGAGAAGGGAGCAAATCTGCCTTGGGCATGGTGGGATTCAGCAACGCGAATGATTTCCTCAGCAATCTTTCTCTTCTCCGTCTCTGGACTCTGCTTTCAGATATTCTGGCTTCATTGTTAGGTGGGCTTCCTCCTTCATTTCAATAAAACTTCTCAAGTAACGTAGGGAGCAAAGTTGCCCATTGGAGTTCCAGGATTACAACATCACTTAAGCTAACAAATCTAGAGAGAAGAAATTATCTTTTTCCAGGAAATTCTAGCAAAAGGTTTAGGAAGGTTGTTTTTGGTCCAGTCAGGTCATGTTTGAACCAGTTGCTGAGACCAGGGTGATAGAGAACTTTGAGAAACCAAACTAAGATTACATGGCCATGTCTATGGCTAAAAGGAGGGAGGTCAAGCATATCAAACACATAAAGTGGGCTTGTTTGGTTTTTTACCAAAAAAAATATGTTCAGTTACAAGGATAATTATAACAAAAGTGTACTAACTATTGGGCGCATAGACCACCATACCTCTCTTCCTGTCAACTCTAGTCAAGCCCTCAGGCTGACCCAGTGGTTTACTCATTCTTACTTGAATACAACTTCTCATGGATAGGGCAAGATGGTTCTTGGCGATAGTATGACCAGACTCTCCTTGATACTCTCCTGTAATTTTCATTTTCACAATTTTCCAGATCCCTGATCTTCTTCCTGGTTTCTAAATTCTCATGCCTTTTTACACTGTTAATCTTGCACCTCTCTGATCAATGCCTAATTTGAAATATTAAGCCAGTTCCTGAACATGACTGACCTTATCCTGGCCACCCTACTGGCCTCAACTTCTCCCATCTGGCCTGATTTCTAAGAAACCCACATGTGCTTTGCAAAAAATGCTCCACTTCATATTTCTTACCGATGTGTTGTAGGAACCTACCAAGCTGGAAATAGTATGCAGAGATAAATGTGTTTAAACACAGACTATTCTCCAAAATAGTCTCATTTTTTTGCCTATGTATTTTCTGTCACTTTTAATAAATTAGTCTAAATTAATAAACTTTTCATTTTCTAGCCCCAATAATGTATTCATTATTTTCTAAAGAATCCCACGATTGGACTTTCAGATTATGTAAAGGGAAACTATAGACTTTCAAGTCATTTAAAGGGTACCATGATAAAATGAAGAATTGTATGGATTTAAATTTAGAAGTCATAAGTTTCAACCCTAGTACTTCTAACCAGATGACTTCTTGCAAATCTCTTAATCTTAGAAAATCTATGTATCAATAAAATGGATTACCATCCTTAGCAGTTTGTAGTGAGACTAAGATTAGATATTGCCTGTCTGCCAATTGCAAGTATTTTTCAAATGTGTTTCCATTTTTATACTATTTAGTATTTAGACTTTCTATTATGGTCCAGTTTTGTTCCTTCAACCAAATTAGATACTATTTGACAGAAAATATTCTAATTTATTACTGTCTACTTCTAGAATAGTTTTAAGAACATAGCAGATGCTCAATAAGTATTTATTTTGTGCCTGGCTCTGAAATATAATTGAAGGATAAATATTTGGCAGTTTTGATCCTTTAAATGTAAATGATGACCTCACTATGAAAATAATCTAACTCAAAGTCAAATCACTTAGGTAAACTATAATAGATGGCCAAAAAGAGCCATTGATTCTTTTTTTTTTTTTTTTTTTTTTTTTAGAAAGAGGAGAAAGAAGAAAAGGAGGGGCAATTGAACTGAGAATAATTGCCATTGTATATCATTATAAAATTGGGAATCAAGAAGGTGAAATAACTTTATAATGAAAACTACAAAATACTGATTAAAGATACTGAAGAAAACACAAACAAATGGGAAGATGTCCCATGCTCATAGATTGGAAGAATTAATCTTGTTAAAATGATCATATTACCCAAAGCAACCTACAGATTCAAAGCAATCCATTTCAAAATACCAATGATGTTCTTTACAAAAATAGAAAAAAAAAATTCTAAAATTTATATAGGACTACAAAAGACCTTGAATAGCCAAAGCAATCCTGACTGAAAACTTAAAAAGCTGGAGGCATCACACTGCTTGACTTCAAAATAAACTACAAAATTATAATAACAAAAACAGCATGGTATTGGAATAGACCAATGGAACAGAATAGATAACCCAGGAATAAATCCACATATTTACAGCCAACTGGTTTTTGACAAAGGTGCAAAGAATGTACAATGGGAAAAGGGCACCCTCTTCAATAAATGATGCTAGGAAGACTCGATAACCATATGCAGAAAAATAAAACTGGACCCCTATCTTTCACCATAAGAAATCAACTCAAAATGAATTAAAAACATAAGTGTAGGACCCCAAACTAAAATACTACTAGAAGAAAAAGAATAGGGCAAATGCTTCAGGAGATTGGTCTAGGCAAAGATTTTATGTTCAAGACTTCAAAAGCACATGCAACAAAATTGAATATAGACAAATGAGACTAGATTAAACTAAAAAGCTTCTGTACAGCAAAGGAAACAATAAATAGGGTGAAGATACAATCTATAGAATCAAGGCAAATACTTGAAAACTATTCATCTGAAAAAGACTACTATCCGGAATATACAGGGAACTCAACTCAACAGGGAGAAAGAAAAATAATCCCATTAAGAAGTGAGCAAAGGATCTGAATACACATTTGTTAAAATAAGACATTCCAGTGCCAGTAGGTGTATTAAAAATTCTCAACATCAACAATCATCAGGGAAATAAAAATCAAAACCACCATGAGATATTATTTTACCCAGTTAGGATGGCTATTATCAAAAAAGACAGAAGATAACAAATGCCGCTGACAATGTGGATAAAAGAAAACTCTTATAGCCATTAGTGGGAATGTAAAATTAGTACAGTCTTATGTATTTATCCAAAGAAAAGGAAATCAGTATATCAAAGGGATACCTGCACCTCCATGTTTATTACAGCATTAGTCACAATAGCCAAGATATGGACTCAACCTAAGTTTCCATCAATGAATGACTGGATAAAGAAAATGTAGCATATATTCACAATGGAATACTATTCAGCCATAAAAAATGAAATTCTTTCATTTGCACCAACATGGATGGAACCGGAGGTTATTATGTTAAGTAAGTAAGACACTTCTGTGGGAGCTAAAAAGCTGGAGGTACAGAGTAGAATGATGGTCGTCAGAGGCTGGGAAGGCTGGAGGTACAGAGTAGAATGATGGTCGTCAGAGGCTGGGAAGGCTGGAGGTACAGAGTAGAATGATGGTCGTCAGAGGCTGGGAAGGATGGGAGTGGAAGGAATGAGGAGAGATTGGTTAATGGGTACAAACATACAGTTAGAAAGAATAAATTCTACTGTTTGACAGCACAGTAGTATAACTATAATTAACAATAATTTATTGTATATTTCAAAATAGCAGAAGAGAAGAATTTAAATATTCCCCAAATAATTGATAGATGTTTGAGGTAATGAATATCTTAAATACCCTGATTTGATCATTACACATTCTGTGCATGTAACAAAATATCACATATACCTCACCAATATTTTTAATTTTTGTGTCAATAAAAGAAATTTTTCCAGAAAGTAGGAAAAGAAGAAAAGCCGCTTAACTCTTTATTCCAAAATCAGGTAAAGACAGTACAAGAAAAGAGAATCATAAACCTGGTGTTGCTAATAAATACGTGTGATGTGTGGTATATCTGTGTGTGGGTGGGTGTGTGTATCTCTGTGTGTGTTTAAATTTCCTTCAAAGTGTTAAATAGACATCATTTTGGGGTGGGAGGTTACAAAAATAAAACTACCATATAATCTAGTGCAACTACTGGATATATATCCAAAAGAAATGGAATCAGTACATTGAAGAGATACCTTCACTCTCATGTTTATTGAAGCACTATTCACAATAGCCAAGATACAGAATCAACCTAAGTATCCATCAGGGAATGAACAGATTTTTAAAATGTGGTATCTACACACAATGGAATACTATTCATCCATGAAACACAATGAAATTCTATCATTTGCAACAACATGAATGAACCTGGAGGACATTATTAATGTGAGATGTCAGACACAAAAAGACAGATAACCTCATGCTGTCACTCATATGTGGAATCTAAAAAAAGTTGATATTATAGAAGTAGAATAGAGCTAGTTACCAGAGAATGGGAGGGTAGGGTATGTGGGGGATGGGGAGAGGTTGGTCAGTAATTACAAAGCTACAACTAGAAAGGAAGAATAAGTTCTGGTATTCTATTGCACAGTAAGGTTAGCATAATAAATAATAAACTTTCATATATTTCAAAATGCCCAGGACAGAAGATACTGAATGCTGCCACCACAAAGAAACGGTACAAGTTTAAGGTGATGGCTGTGCTAAATATTCTGATTTGATCACTACACAATGTATACATGTATTAATCATCACACCGTATCACCGTATTCCATAAATATGTATATTATAAACTAAAAACAAAATTAAACTTTTTAGAAAACAGTACATATTTTCATACACTGGAAAACTAGCTTCTTTACTAATAGACTGTACTGGTTGAATCCAGATTCCTAAACTGGGCTCCTGAGTTTGAACCACATCCCAGGGCTGTAACGTAAATCACACAATCTCTCCATTCCTCCTTTTCTTCTTGGCAAAATGCTGATAATAATAGAATCAATCACAGAGAGTTGTTGTGATGATTAAATGTTGACACGAACCTAACAGGTTTAGAATAGTGACCAACACTTGGTAATATTCAATAACTATTGTTGTTTTCATTACTGTGGTAGGGATTTTTACAGAATGAGATTAGCACTCTGCTCTTGAAAACAGAATACCCTAGAATTGAAGAATAATTTCAATCCATTCAAGCTGCTTGATATAGTTTGGGTATTTGTCCCCGCCCAAATCTCATGCTGAAATGTAATCCCCAGTGTTGAAGGTGGGTCCTGGTGGGAGGTGTTGGGGTCACAGGGGAGGATCCCTCCTGCCTTGGTGCTGTCCTCGTGATAGTGAGCGGGTTCTCAGAAGATATGGTTGTTTAGGTGTGTGGCACCTCCACCACTGGCTCTTGCTCCTGCCTCTGCCACGTGACGTGCCTGCCCCTGCTTTACCTTCTACTGAGAGTAAAAGCTCCCTGAGGCCTCCCCAGAAGTTGAGCAGATGCTAGTGCCATGTTCCTGTACAACCTGCAGAGCCAGGAGTCAGTGAAACCTCTTGACTTTATAAATCATCCAGTTTCAGGTATTTCTGTATAGCCACGCAAGAATGGCCTAATACACTGCTCATTTATCAGGTCAACTCAGCCTCAACTTCATTCCTTCCTTTATCAACCAGCCCTGGTAATGCCTCCCACCCCTGACATGTTAAGATGCTCACCGGGTTACATGGAGTTACTTCCCTGATAAACCCATTGTAAGTAGAAAAATCTTAAGTAGAACCACAGTGAAGTTGAGGATATCGGTTATTTTCTCATTGGAACTCATTTCATTAGTAGCATCCATTCGGTTTTGTCATTGCTATCCATTCCCCTATACTTTTTAACAACCTTAGCCCCATATATTGACCACTGAAATTCCAAACCTTTGGTGCTGCTGCATCATCACAGGCCAAGCAAATTAGAAGATTATTTGCTAAACTTCACACAACTATAAGATACACATGAATTGTTAACGTATTAGGAAATTTTTCACGAAAGCAAAATAAAGTAAAACATACTTTCATACTTATTTATGATCTCAAGTTTCTATTAACGGAAGGCTCCATTTTACAGATAGTCCACCTAGTGATCTTATTTGTTTACGAATCAATCCATTCTTCGTATTTATCTATCAACCTGTCAATCTTTAGAACTATTTATTATTTTCTGCTAGTCCCCATCTATTGTATCCAACCCTGTCTATAGGATTATCTATTGCGGGTACTAATAAAGTCCCATATTATCTTTACACAAATGTAGACTGTTCCCACTGCTTATCAAGCTTAACCAGGGTTTCCGGAGAATTACAAAAAAGATTCAATTAGTTTGTTTGTTTGTTTGTTTTTGTTTTTTACCAGTTGTTAGCATTTCTAGTAAAAAGACTCAGGGGTAGTAGAATACTGCAGCTAGGACTAAAATAAAATTTAGGACCTGTCTGTAGATTTCATTTAATTCTTTTACTACTTCTGAAATGGGAAAAGTTCCCTTGTCCCCTCGCAGGGCATGCGATGGGGGTGTGGCTCACTTCTTCAGCGCCCCACTGCTCAGTCCTTCAGGGGAGCATACAGAGGGGCAGGCTGTGGGGCTCGAACCCCTGAAGCCCCAGTGGGCATGTGTTACAGTGTGCTTCAGTTTTACCGCCCATAGGCGGCTCGTGTGAGTCAGCTCAATCGGACCCCTGCTTATTGCGAGTACAGAGGGATTTATGTATCCCCAGGTTCTTGCCCCAGCAGAATGGGATCACACCTGGGCTTGGAGAATGAGTACAAAGTTTTTTTTTTTTTTTTTTTTTTTTTTTTGAGACGGAGTCTCGCGCTGTGTCACCCAGGCTGGAGTGCAGTGGCGCGATCTTGGCTCACTGCAAGCTCCGCCTCCCAGGTTCAGGCCATTCTCCTGCCTCAGCCTCCGAGTAGCTGGGACTACAGGCGCCCGCCACCACGCCCGGCTAGTTTTTTGTATTTTTAGTAGAGACGGGGTTTCACCATGTTAGCCAGGATGGTGAGTACAAAGTTTTATCCAGTGGAGGCAGCAGACGGCAGAAGCCAGACGGAATGGAGTGGGAAGGTTTTCTCGTGGAGTCGGGCAGCTTCGTGGCCCAGGCTCTCTCCTCTGACTGCCCCAGCCGAACTCCACGTTGTTCTGTTTCTGCCAGTCGGTGGCCTGGCCTGCCAGCATGCCAGTGCCTGTCGCTGTGTTCCTATGGACATCCGGCCGCCCCTCTGCTCCTCTGCCTATGTGCTCCTCTCCAGGCCTGCTGGGCGTGTGTGTCTGCCTGCCAGGGGCGGGGCGGGGGCAGGGGTCGAGGGACTGGTTATAGGCACATGTGTGGCCCGCCAAGGTGATCTTGGAAAATGCAACAAAAATGCCCGTCCTCACCCAAGGGACCATGCCTTCCTCTCCCCAGCACTTCCCTTCCCCACGTCATATGATTTAAAGGGACCAGCTCTTCCCTTCCCAGCACTTCCCTTCCATATCACTTCCATCATCAACCTGGGCAGTTAGGTGTTAATTGGAGAATTTGAATCACAAAGAATGACTTCTAAATAAAAGAGCCTTTAAAAACTCTAATCTGATGTTTTGGTTGAAAGATGCTAAAAATACAATAAAATAAAAACTAGGCTCATTCAAGAGAAATATTAAAATATCCTCCAGTCAGCAAAAGTATTCAATAAAATATTATGCCAATAACACAACTTTTAATTTTATTTAAAAAATATGTGTTTCCTCTATGAGTAACAGTTAATGCGATCTTTTAAAGAGGTGACTCTAAATATCAAATGGCCTTGCAGTTCCCTTCCCATATATTTATGCTTAATGGGGATTCAGAGACCTTGCCGTGATAATCATTTTCAACTTAATCTTAGACTCAACAGAGAAATACCCCCTGAAGAAATCAGTACAGATTGTAGTTTGAAAGGGAAATGACATTTCAACTTTTTTTATTTACTCATTCTTCTTTCACTTTAACATAGTGTCATGCAAATATATTTTCCCCTAAGTTATGTAAAATAGAAGCATTAATTTGGTTTTCACTCTTGTATCTATATTTTCTGTGTCTATGTAGAGGTATGAATTTCTAAAGAGAGAAAATATTTATTTTCTCTAAACCTGTGACATATATATGTGTGTGTGTGTGTGTATATATATATATTTTTTTTTTTAAAGACAGTCTCGCTCTGTTGCCCAGGCTGGAGTGCGGTGGTGCGATCTCCGCTCACTGCAAGCTCCGCCTCCCGGGTTCACACCATTCTCCCGCCTCAGCTCCCTCAGTAGCTGGGACTACAGGCGCCTGCCACCAGACCCAGCTAATTTTTTGTATTTTTTGTAGAGAGGGGGTTTCACCGTGTTAGACAGGATGGTCTCCATCTCCTGACTTCATGATCCACCCTTCTCTGCCTCCCAAAGTGCTGAGATTACAGGCATGAGCCACCGCCCCTGGCCACCTGTGTCCAATATTCTATATTGTGGGACAGAATTATGTTATGAAACCTTCCAAAAGTCATTAAAACCCATTATGTGCTAATAGAAAAAATAATTTTCATGTGTTTGCAGTTATGCATGTGATGAATCTAACTTCACGAGCATTATATTTAGAATTCAGTATGAATTTCTACTGTAGCATGGATTCTCTGAAAGACAATGGAGATTAAACAGTTTCACTGGACAAAATTGCATGCTGGCTCACGGTCTCAATTTTGAAGTTAAATGAGATGAAAAGTGTGGAATTTTGTGTGGTTTTTTTTGAGATAGAATTTTGCTCTTGTTGCCCAGGCTGGAGTGCACTGGCACAATCTCAGCTCACTGCAACCTCTGCCTCCCAGGTTCAAGCAATTCTTCTGCCTCAACCTCCTGAGTAGCTGGGATTACAGGCATGTGCCACCACACTAATTTTGTATTTTTAATAGAGATGGAGTTTCTCCATGTTGGTCAGACTGGTCTCAAACTCCCAACCTCAAGTGATCCATCTGCCTCGGCCTCCCAAAGTGCCAGATTACAGCTATTTCCTGAAATCCATCACTTTCATAAAGAAATCTACTCTCAACACCAAGCCTGTGCCTGACCAAACACCACTGTCCCAATACATCAGTGATATATTTATTCCCCACTAATTACTTCCTTGAGATTTTTTGAATTACAAACTTTTCTACAGAATAAGGAAATATTATTATGAAGACAAATGTTATAATTCACCATGTAGAGAAATAGTTTAATATGAATTATACTTTAAGCCCATGGATGAAAGTTTGTTCTTGGTAATTTTCTTTCAACACAACGACTTTTACTCCATTCTTAAGCAATTTAAACACCTAACAGGATGCTAAATACTCTCTGTCATCTTCACTAGGTCATTGGTTAATTTCTGAAAGTCTACAGAAAAATAAATTTAAAAAGCAATGCATTTGTAATTATAAGATGTGAGTTCTTCCAGGTTCACCTCTATGCCCCACTAGAATTAATTTTTGGTGGTTTCAGATTTTTTTTTTTTTTTTTTTTTTTGAGACAGAGTCTTACTCTGTCACCCAGGCTGGAGTGCAGTGACTCGATCTCAGCTCACTGCAAGCTCTGCCCCCAGGGCTTATGCCATTCTCCTGCCTCAGCCTCCCAAGTAGCTGGGACTACAGGCACCCACCACCACACCCGGCTAATTTTTTTTTTTATTTTTAGTAGAGACGGGGTTTCACCATGTTAGCCAGGATGGTCTTGATCTCCTGACCTTGTGATCTGCCCGCCTCCCCCTCCCAAAGTGCTGGGATTCCAGATGTGAGCCACTGCACCTGGCCAGTGGTTTCAGATTTCTTATCCCCAACACTGCCCCATCTAAATGGAGCTGGATTTGATGTGTAATTGACAGCTTTTCAACACCTACAATTTTTGACATATTCTTATCCATATTGGTAGCTCTATTTTTAAGTATATTTTATGCTGAAAGTCTTATTGCTACTAATTACACATGTCTACCTTTTTATTAATCAATAGTAGATGCATGTCTAGTTACCTAGCTAACTATTTAGGGTTTCCTGTGAGAATGAAATAATTATTGTTGTCAACTGTTACTAGTAATACATGTCTACCTTTTGGTTAATCAATAGTAGATGCATGTCTAGTTGCCTAGCTATTTAGGGTTTCCTGTGAGAATGAAATAATCATTGTTGTCATTCTTAATTGATGTAATTTTAGTCAAAAGAAAAAAGTCTTAATATTTAAAGTAGTCTGAACATCAGCACCAACAAAGCTTAGATCCCTTTTTTCAATTTTATATTGGGAACCATTTCACCAGACGATCTCAGATACTTTCACTCACAACCACTTGATAAAGCATCATTCAATCACTCACAAGCAAGTTGACAAAGCATCATGATGTCTTTAAAGTATAATCCTGCCATGTCAACTTTAAAAATGAAACATATTTAGGCTACACCATCAGTTGTAGCAAGTAAGGATCCTATGCAGATTTTCAGGTAGTTCTCCCATCCAGTGGGTTCACTGCAGTGTTGTAGTATTGAATTTCCACATGAGGAGCCAGCAATCTACACTGAAGGAGAATGTACCTGTCTTCTGGCACAACACAGCAAGAGCCCCATTTATGGAACACCTTCAGGCCACACCCTGAGTAACATACAAAGTTATATGCAGTTCACTATCTGTCTTCTTACAAACTATTTGATAAAACGAGATATAGCCACATTTTAAAAACCTAATAAGACAGCACAACAAATTGTCAGGGACAATTAATTATATAGCGACTGCTATGACCTCTGAAGAGTCTCGGGAAACCTTCATGGACAAGTCTGAATCAAATCAACAAGAAGAATGGTTGTGATTTAGATTGGCTGAGGGAGGGAGGCCACCATTCCAGACTGGAAATTTCTTTCCAGAGAGCAAAATCAAACTAATTTTTAGGGGCAGAAAACACATTTTCTTGCTTGAACTAGTGTATTCTGAAGGAGCGACAGCTAAAGATATTTACATTAGAAAGCGACAACTAATTAGTGATGATCCTGTGTGATATGGTTTGGCTGTGTTCCCACCCACATCTCATCTTGAATTGTAGTTCCCATAATCCCCACATGTCTTGGGTAGGGCCCAGTGTAACGTAATTGAATCATGGGGGCAGTTACCCTCATGCTGTTCTCTTGATAGTGATTGAATTCTCACTAGGGCTGATGGTTTTATAAGGGGATTTTACCCCTTTGCTTGGCATTTCTCTGTCCTGCTGCCTTGTAAGAAGGACATAGTTGCTTCCCCTTCCACCATGATTTAAGTTTCCTGAGGCCTTCCCAGCAATGTGGAGGTGTGAGACAATTAAACATTTTTCCTTCATAAATTAACCCAGTCTCGAATATTTCTTCAGAGCAGTGTGAGAACAGACTAATACACTTTGTTACTCAGATTATACGCAAACGTTCATTGAAAAAAGGAAAACATTTGCACAGATCATTAGTTTGAGAAAAGGTGATTCTTTCCCATTTGCACTTACTAGGAAGATAAAAGGAAGGAGCTGATGAGCACATGAGAAAGGAGTTGTGAGCACAAGGATTTTTATCACAGAGACTAGCAGTAGAGCAGTTTCCTGAGAATGGCCCAAGAGAAGCACGGAAGGAAATTTATATTAAAATTCTGGTGTATTTCCCAGATGTTTCCCATGTCTAGACAGTTAGTGAACAGAGATGAATATCTTTAGTCTTACTTAATGTAGCAAAAATCTCCCCTTTTTAAAATGTCTGCCTAGACTTCCAAAGTGGGTGTGACTTAAGACTGATAGTCAAAGTATGACTCAAAGAATAGGAAGCTAATGTGAATTTATCTAATATTTGTGTTCGGTTTTCAAAGGACAGCTCATAGTTTCCTTGGTATCACGACCTTTTTTAAGAGGAAAAAAAAAAAGAAGAAAATGGAAAAAAAACAAAAACAAAAACAAAACAGTTGATCTGTTTCTGTGGCCTGATCAAAATACCTAGTGTCAAATGGTTTTGTAAAAAGAAAATCAACTTTCTTGGAATTGTTTTGTGACATTAAGATAGTTAGTTCCCGTATCCTATCTCTCATATGTAGCTTAACTGAATTTCAGCATAGGAAGAGACTCAAGAATTCAGCTACTCCTACCTTTCACTGCAGAAGCTATCATGGAACCCAGGGAGTATTTTTAATGAGCCAATAACCTCATCCTAATGCCAAAAAGCTCTCTGTAGTTATTCTGAAAATGCAAGATGGTCATCACCTAGTCAGCGATGGAATGTATAGGTACAGATTAATGAAATACACGAATGAAAAAAATCCATGCCACCCTGTCAGTGTGGTAAAGAATTTTCATGACCACTGATGAATACAATACTTTGATTGCAGCTAAAAGAAACTTTTTTAAGAAAAATTGTTTCTGAGAAAGGCAGAGTCGAATTAGTTTGAGAAGAATTTAAGCCTGAGGAAAGAAGTATTATCACTGCTGCATCCTTGGCAACCTAGCAGAGAATTCTGATAACTCTTCCACTTAAATTTCCATTCTGGGACTGAGAACCTGCTTTCTTACAGTTTTGCTTAGGAAGGACAGCACATCTGATGACTACTGCTCAGAGGTTGTCACGTCTTGAAAAACATTTCCTTCATGTAGAACGCATAGGACTCTAGACTTCAAAATATCCAAGCTTGATAGAGACATGTTGATTAACTTTAGCACCGTACCAAGTGACTCCCTAGTGTCTGGAGTACTACATGGAGCGTGCATACTTCGGAGTCAAGTGATTATTAAAGTCAATCAAAGCTACTATGAGCTGCATTGTTTTTCCATTTAAATTTGGTGTCATCATAGAAAAGGTCAACATGAATGAATGTTGGGGGGAATCAGTGTGATCATTCCAACCTTAAAAATACTGGAAGAGTAGACAGTGTTCCCTGACACATGATTGGATTCTTTACATCTCTCACTGTCCCCTCTCTCTGAGCTCCAGCTTCATGGTCTCAAGAGGCTTCAGAGTTCAGAGAACCAGCCGATGACATCCCTACTGCCATTTTTTAACAGAAATATCTCTCCCCAAATCACTTACATCACAGGAACATTTGAAAAATACAAGTGAACACGAAAAAAGCTCCTAAGTGATAGTTACCGAAGCTGCACACAAAAAAGCATAGGGCTTTATTTCCAAATTTATACTAATTATTTCACTTCATTTTCTCATATGATTTTAAGAAATCCATGATAGAAATGTAATACGAAAATACAGCCAGAGTCTTTAATCCTAATTCATATAATGTTAAAATACTGTGAGAGCACAGAAGAAAAACTCAACAGAACTAGGGTAGTAGCATCATCCTAGGAATTATTACTAGGTAAAAACATCTTATATCCAGCCCATTGATTATATTAGGCCCTCAGTAATTGTTGAATTGCAAATTCGTAAGACTCTTGTTATTGTTCTTTTATTTTATTATTTTTTTTTTTTTTTGAGATGGAGTCTCGCTCTGTCGCCCAGGCCAGAGTGCAGTGGCACAATCTCAGCTCCCTGCAAGCCCCGCTTCCCGGGTTCACGCCATTCTCCTGCCTCAACCTCCCGAGTAACTGGGACTTACAGGCACCTGCCACCACGCCCAGCTAATTTTTTGTATTTTTAGTAGAGACGGGGTTTCACCGTGTTAGCCAGGATGGTCTCGATCTGCTGACCTCTTGATCCACCTGCCTCAGCCTCCCAAAGTGCTGGGATTACAGGTGTGAGCCACCGTGCCTGGCCTATTGTTTTTTGGTTTTTGGTTTGGTTTTTTTTTAATTCTAAAACTCTGGCATTTTTTCTGGTTCTGCCAACAGTCACTCAAAGGTTCTTTTCACCTTTGCCAGGAGAATTTCCTTTACATCTGCTCTGATTTCAATTCTGTTTCCCTGGTCCTGTGCCTTTCTCTCTCTTTTGGATCACTTTTCAGTTTAGGGTAAGACATATTCCAGAGTTCCCTGAGAGACGGTACTTGGCAGGTCAATTTTCTGAGCATTCACATATCTGAAAATGTCTTTATTATACTCATTATTTTTACTCCCTCCACCCTGCCACCCTCTTTTCCCCACTCCCTCTCCGCACCCTATTTTTACCCTCCATCTACCCAAAAACATTTTTCCCCACCGTTGTTTTCCCACCCTCTTTTCCCCACTGTCTTCTCCCACCTCCCTCTTGCCACCGTCTTTGTCCCGAACTTTCTCCCCATTCCTCCTGGCCACCCTCATTCCCTCCTCCCTCAACCACTTCCTCTTGCCACCCTTTCTCCCTCCATCTGTCCAAAAACGTATCCACGGTCTTCTTCCTGCTCCCTCTTTTCCTCCCTCCAGCTGCCACCTCTTCCCACCTCACCCTGCTCCCTTTCCCCACCCTCTTTTCCCCCTCCTTCCACCCAGATGCATTTTTCCCCTCCATCTTCTCCCTGCTCCCTCTCGCCCTCTTTTCTGCCTCCATCCACCCAAAAACGTTTTCCCTACTATCTTTACCCCACTGTCTTTCCCACAGTCTATTCCCTCCTCCCATTTTCCACTCTCTTCCCCACTCCCCTATTTTCCCTCCTTGCCCTCTCCACCCTCTTGCTGACCCTCCCTCTGGCAACCCTCCCTCTCACCACCCTCTTTTCCCCCTCCATCTACCCAAAACCTTTTTTCCCACCCTCTTCCCCCCACCTCTTTTTCCCACCCTCTTTTCCCCATCTCCCCCCTCTTTTCCTTATCTCCTCCCCACCGTTTCCCCCTCCAACTACCCAAAAACCTTTTTCCCACCCTCTTTTCCCCTACCCCTCTTGCCACCTTCTTTTCCTCCCTCTGGCTTGCCACCTTATTTTTCTCCTCCAATAAATGAAAAACTTTCCTCCCAAGTCTTTTCCCCAACATCTTTGCCCCACCTCCTTTTCCCCACTCACACCACCCCCTTTTCTGCCCCCATCTACCCAAAAGCTCTTTTCTCCACTGTCTTCTCCCTGTGTCCTGCTCACAGCCCTCTCCTCCCCGCTCCCACTTGCCACACCCACTCCTATTGTACTTATTCTTGATTTATGGTTGGCTAGGTATAAAATTCTAGATTTCCTCAGCCTTCCAAATGTTTCCCTCAATTGTCTTTTAGCTCTCTGCACTGCTATTGGGAAATCCAGTCATTCTGGCAATTCACTCTTCAGGTGATCTGTTTTTCTACTTGTTGACACTTTTAGATTTTTTTAGACTGCCTCTTTCCCAAGACCCCTCCTTTTTTTTATTTTTATTTTTTTATTTTTTGAGATGGAGTCTCGCTCTGTCACCCAGGCTGGAGTACAATGGCACGATCTTGGCTCACTGCAAGCTCCGCCTCCCGGGTTCATGCCATTCTCCTGCCTCAGCCTCCTGAGTCGCTGGGACTACAGGCGCCCACCACACCTGGCTAATTTTTTGTATTTTTTAGTAGAGACGGAGTTTCACCATTTTAGCCAGGATGGTCTCGATCTCCTGACCTTGTGATCTGCCCGCCTCAGCCTCCCAAAGTGCTGGGATTACACGTGTGAACCACCGCACCTGGCCTTGAATTTTGTACTAAGTAGTTGTTTGACCTTAGGTGAATCATTTAACTTCTTTGGGCCTCAGTATCACAAAACTACTGCATTAGGAATGATTTCTTTTTTTTTTTTTTTTTTTTTGCGGGGAGATGGAGTTTCTCTCTTGTTGCCCAAGCTGGAGTGCAGTGGAGCTCTCTGCAACCTCCACCTCCCGGGTTCAAGCGACTCTCCTACCTCAGCCAACTGAGTAGCTGGGATTACAGGCGCACCACCACACCTGGCTGACTTTTTGCATTTTCAGTAGAAACAGGGTTTCACCACGTTATCCAAGCTGGTTTCAAACTCCTGACCTCAGGCAATCTGCCCGCCTTGGCCTCCCAAAGTGCTGAGATTACAGGCGTGAGCCACCACACCTGGCTGGAATGACATCTTTAGACTAGGATTTTCTTCTTTCTCACCTGCTACCTTAAGAGCCTGCTGAACTCCTATTACTTTTTTAGACCCAGCTGAAACGTCATCTTTTCTGTGACTCTTCATTCATGTTGATTATGGCTTGGAGATCTGTCCCCTCCAAATCTCATGTGGAAACGTGATCCCTAGTAATGAAGGTGGGGCCTAGTGGGAAGTATTTGGGCCATGGGGCAGATTCCTCATGAATGGCTTGGTGCCCTACTGTGGTAATGAGCGAGCTCTCGCTCCCTTAGTGACACAAGAGCTGATTGTTTAAAGGAGTCTGGGATCTTCTACCCTGTGTCTTGCTCCCTCTCTCACCATGTGATGCACTGCCTCCCCCTTCACCTTCCAGCATGATTAGAAGCTTCCTGGGCCCTCACCAGAAACAGATGCTGGCACCATGCTTCCTGTACAGCCTGCAGAACCATGAGCCAAAATAAACCTCTTTTCTTTATAAATTACCCAGTCTCAGGTATTTCTTTAAAACAATGCAAACAGACAAACATACATATATTCAAGATTATGGTTTTGTGTTTTTGTTTTTGTTTTTGTTTTTTTTGAGATGGAGTCGTGCTCTGTCACCCAGGCTGGAGTGCAGTGGTGCAATCTCGGCTCACTGCAACCTCTGCCTCCCGTGTAGCTGGGATTATAGGCGGCCGCCACCATACCTGGCTAATTTTTGTATTTTTAGTAGAGACGAAGTTTCACTGTCTTGGCCAGGCTGGTCTTGAACTCCTGACGTCATGATCCACCCGCCCCGGCCTCCCAAAGTGCTGGGATTATAGGCGTGAGCCACCATGCCTGGCCTCAAGATTATGTTTTAAGTATCAGGTACCTGAACCCATCCCTAGTCAGAATTATCAAAATCTTCTTTTATTCTCATGTAGTATGCTTTTATGAGTCAATTAAAACACTCTTCATTTCGTATTATAATTGTGTTTTTACATGCCTCTCTTCATCCCTTGGACTTTGAGCTCATCCTTTAAAACCTCAATGTAACTGCTAGCTAATTTATGCTCATTAGTTGCCTGGTAAACATTTGTGCAGTGTAATGACCTACATGTCCTTTAAATTGTTTTTCAGCTCAAAAATAAATTGTATTGCTTAAATTGTACATGTTGTAAATCAAACCTATCCTCTTTCTTCCCAGATCTGTTTCTCTTATTGTTAATGGTGTTCACAGTCTCAGGTACTCAGAGCTCAAAATTAAATGTACCTGCATGTGGTGTGGCTAAGAGAATAGAATTTGAGTCAGACAGATAAGAACTTGAAGCCTAGCTCTTCCCCTGGACTCAATATGGGATCTCGGGCACATTATCAATCTCTTTAAGACTCAGTTTTTTCATCTGTAAGAAGGAAGTTAAAACATGTGCAGCCCAAGGTTTTTGTGGACCTGAAATAAATCTTGTGTTTTGGGTGTGTAGTTGACACTTTACAAATGTTTCCTCTTATCTCCCACTGCACTGATTCTAACATTCCTGGTAGCACGGTCACAGCAAACTTTTTAGAAAGAGTAATTTTCTCTCTAACTTTTATCGATTTGTAATTAAGCTACCTGATGCCCTTTATCCCCAACACATGACACGCCTA
This sequence comes from Theropithecus gelada, assembly GCF_003255815.1. Classification (NCBI taxonomy): domain Eukaryota; kingdom Metazoa; phylum Chordata; class Mammalia; order Primates; family Cercopithecidae; genus Theropithecus; species Theropithecus gelada. Next base: position 55,493,266 of record NC_037685.1, read on the forward strand.
GAAAATTCCACATAAGCTAATTCCTATTGGAGACATATAATCTCTATTTAATACCCAAGGACAATATGTTGAACTATACTTTATAGCTTAAATTAGTTTGCAATTAAGTGATAATATTTAATTGGATATGGCCCTTTTTACAAACCATATGTTTTATCTGTAAGGAAATATGTATCTGGTTTATATTTTTAGATTTTTATTATCTGGTTATATTTTTATGTATTTATAGTTTTAGAAAAACTCCAATATGCTCTGGCCTACTGTCTTTTAAATGCATTTAAACATGTTTTACCTCTTTTGACTTTCAATATATTAGCCAGTGATATTATCAATACATTTTTTTAAATAAAGTTTTTTTACTTTTCCTTTTAAATCAGAAGTCTGCAGCCAACTGTTAATCTAGTATCTGTGCCTTCTGTCTTTATGGCCAACACAAACTCACTTTCACACTCCACATCATGTTCTTTAAATTTATTTGGATCCTAAATGGATATTTTCCTGTGACAGCTCTTCTATTCTGGTCTGTAATAATATTTTAATTTTCAGTGTTAATTGTGTTATTTTATGTTTTTAAAACTAGATTTTAAGTGCTATGTATGAAATAAAATTGTTTCATTAATGTTTTTATTTTCGAACAATAAAATATGGTAGAGTTCTGCTCATTACAGACATGTTTCACTATTTTCTTTTTTTTTTTTTTTTGAGACGGAGTCTCGCTCTGTCACCCAGGCTGGAGTGCAGTGGTGCGATCTCAGCTCACTGCAAGCTCCACCTCCCAGGTTCACGCCATTCTCCTCCCTCAGCCTACTGAGTAGCTGGGACCACAGGCGCTGCCACCGCGCCCGGCTTATTTTTTTGTATTTTTAGTAGAGACAGGGTTTCACTGTGTCAGCCAGGATGGTCTCGATCTCCTGACCTCAAGATCCACCCACCTCGGCCTCCCAAAGTGCTGGGATTACAGGTGTGAGCCTCCACGCCTGGCCTCATTATTTTCTTATAACTCTGTATCAGTGCAATATAAATTACTGTTTAAAAAATTGATCACATCAACATGTGCTTTGTTCCATACACCAACTGAACAAATACTTCTTCTGATTTCAAATGATAAACATGCTGATTTTAGAGTAATGCTGTTTATTTTCTTTGAAGAAAAGTTAATGAGTGATATATACATGTGAGTACTATTCTGAGTGTCTAAACCCTGAGTAGATATATTTATATTAAATATATAGTTAAAGTGTGTGTGTATATATATAAATATATATACTTAAAGCATATGATATGCTACTATGCCCTAAAAATGCCATACTTTTACAAATACCAGTCATGCACCTCATAACAATATTTCAGTCAACAGTGCAGGTCACATAAAGTCATAATGAAGATAAAACATTCCTATCACCCAGTGACAATGGAGAAGTCATAGCATTGTAGTGCAACATGCATCACTCATGTGTGCATGATGATGTAGTGTGAACAAAGCTACATACAGTTATGTGCAGAATATAATATGATAGTGATAGTAAATGGTTATGTTACTGGTTTATCAATTGACTACACTGCACTTTTAATCATTATTTTAAAGTGTAATCCTTGTACTTATTTTTAAAAAGAGTTCACTGTAAAACAGTCCTTCAAGAGGAATTCCAGAAGAAGGCATTGTTATTACAGGAGATGATGGTTCTATGTGTATTATTGCTCCTGGAGGCCTTCCAGTGGATCAAGATACGGAGGTGGAAGATGGTGACATTGATGACGCTGACCCTGTGTAGCCTTAGGTAAATGTATGTGTTTGATTCTTACTTTCTAATGAAAAATTTTAAAAGTAAAAAATTAAAAATAAAACATTTATAAAATAGAAGAAAGCTTATAAAATAAGGATATAAAGAAAGAAAATGTCTTTACAGCTGTACAGTGTATTTGTGTTTTAAGCTAAGTGTCAGCACAAAAGAGTAAAAAAGTTAAAAAAAATTCAAAGTTCATAAAGCAAAAACGTTACAGTAAGCGAAGGTTAATTTATTATTGAAAAAAGAAAAAAAATTAAAAGTTTGGCATAGTTTCAGTGTACAGTGTTTCCAAAATCTATAGTCGTGTCCAGTAATATCCTAGACCCTCACATTCACTTACTACTCACTCACTGACTCACCCAGAGCAACTCCCAGTCATGCAAGGTCTGTTCATTGTAAGTGCCCTGTACAGGTGTATCATTTTAAATCTTTTATGCATATTTTTACTGTACCTTTACTATGATCAGATATGTTTAGATACACACATGTTTACCATTGTGTTACAGTTTCCTACAGTGTTCAGTAATTTGTATACAGTATGCAGTAATGTGCTGTACAGGTTTGTAGCCTAGAGGCAATAGGCTGTACCATATAGCCTAGGTGTGCAGTAAGCCATACCATCCGGGTTTGTGTGAGTACACTTTATGATGTTCCCACAATAACAACATCACTTAACAACTCATTTCTCAGAATGTACTCCCATCATCAAGGGACACTTGACTGCATCTGTATAGCAACTGAGGTTGCAACATGGACAACATGTCCCATAACTCACCTTCTTTGGAAAATATTACCTCTCATTGAAAAATCATTATGGCTATGATTTAGTTTTGCAACTCCTTAACAACTAAGAAGCTAATAAGACTGGGTACAAGAATTTTAAATAGAAATACTAAAGCAGATAGTAAGTTTCACAGGAAAGGTATCAGACTTAACATGGTAATAAGCACTATAAAAAATAAAATCTCACACATAGCAACTATCAAAATAATGAAACCTGTAGGAGTCAATCTTTGTCCACCAGCTCCACCATATGGCATTATGAGAATTTACACTTTCTATTCAAGGAAAAAAATCTTCCCAAATATTAAAAAACACTAAAAGTTCTATGGCAAAAAATAAAGTGATAAGAAACACGTAACACGTAACAGTTTATGAATAAGTGTGCATTTCTTTACCTCATTTTATGTTTGAGAGTTTCTAAGAATATGGCATTTTTTCCATGGGAAAGCATATGTTAAGGTAAGCTAAACTTTCATTTTAAACCTAATCCCATTCAGAATGCTTTGCAATCTTATTTTGCCTTGCAATGTTATTTTTCCAATGTTGAATTGGAGTTCATGGTTTTCTTTGTTTTATCCAATAAAATTTTATCCCATAATATTTAGACAATAGTCTAGATATCTACTATATTTTATGTAATTGTTCATATGTCCATGCAAATTGAATCATTTCAAATATATAAGATGTATGAAAAATGATGGCTAACACTTAGAAATCCGTGAAGCCTCTATAAAATTAAACAATTTCTTCACTTTAACTTTCTACTTTCCTTTCCTCCCCACAACTTCGGTCAGTTTCTTAAACCGGAGCATACAAGTATATTTTTAAAAAATAATTCCACAAAGTTATTGTTGTGAATAGCAAAACCCAAAGCTAACCAGCGTGAGCATAAGAAGGAGAGGCTTTATGAGGAATTTACGCACAATTGGAGGAGGAACTGGATAGCAAAGCTGGGAAGGGGAGTTGTGGGCGTGTTTCTCAGGTACCTGGTTTCCGTGCTGCAGTCCAGATGTGAGTTCTAGGGTCTTCTTGGTCAATCAGGTGTCATCTGCAGAAGCTGTAGTTGGATTTGCTTAAACTCAGGGGCCAGGACAGTGTTAGAGTCACACATGTTCACCAACACCAAAGAAAATGTGCAAACTACTAAGTGTCAACTACATCTAGTTGTTGTAGACCTAGACAAAACAAAAGACAGGTCTAGAAGGCAGGGGTGCCAGTTTTGGTAGAGTATCATTTTCAATCCTGGTTGTAAAGATTTGTTACTAAAGTGATCCAAATGTAAAGTGTGTTATTAACGAGATAATTGAACATTTCTAGCCCCACAGATTTAGGTCAAACTTTATATTTATGAATTTTAGATGCAAATTGTGTATGGTAAGGACAATTATAAATTTCTCAATATGAATGTGGTCTTCTTTCCTGGGGAAGTAGCTAGCTAAATTAAAAGAAGGCATAGATCTTAAAGCACATCACCTCCCACTAGGTGTTAAAGTAGATGAGAAGAAATCTGAGAATATTTCGGATTAAGACTTTTTTACAGCAGAAAATAAAGGTATTAGCTGTTGCCATGAGTAAGTCAGTGGGTAACAGTGGATCTCTATGGCCATGAGAGTAAAATCATTTGCAGACAGAGGACCAATATACATCTGTGGGAAGTGATAAATAGCAAGGATGTACAGGTAATACATTGGCATGTGTGCACTTCTTAAGTCTTTTTTATATCTTGACATCAATCTCTCAGTAACAACGTAATTAGACCTATCCTTTATTGAGCATTCATTCCACGTCAGTCCTGTATCTGCTTTACATGCAGTAACACATTTAAGGTTTACAACAACCCTGTGCGGTAAGTATTATTATTGTATCTTTTTCTTACAGACTAGGAAACCAAGACATGGAAGAGTTAAGTAATCTACTCAAGATCACACATCTAAGAACGATTTAATTGGCTGGGCGCCGTAGCTCACGCCTGTTATCCCAGCACTTTGGGAGGCCGAGGCGGGCAGATCCCAAGGTCAGGAGATCGAGACCATCCTGGTGAACACGGTGAAACCCCCTCTCTACTAAAACAAAATCAGCCGGGCATGGTGGCGGCGCCTGTGGTCCCAGCTCCTCGGGAGGCGGAGGCAGGAGAATGGCGGGAACCCGGGGGGCGGAGCTTGCAGTGAACCAAGATGGCGCCGCTCACTCCAGCCTGGGCCACAGAGCAACACTCCCTCCCCCCGGCCCCCTCACCCAAAAAAAGAAAGATCTCAAATCAACAATCCAACTTAAAGAACTAGCAAAAGAACACACTAAATCCAAAGCTAGCAGAAGGAAGGAAATAATACCAAAGCAGAGATAAATGAAGAGAACAGAAAGAAAAAATGAAACTGAAAAAGTCTTTGAAAAGATAAACAAAATTAAGAAACCTTTAGCTAGATGAACTAAGAAAAAAAGAAAGACGAGAAATTACTAAATTCACAAATGGAAGTGGGGACATTATTACTAATTCTACATAAATAAAAAACGTATCTTTTGGCTGGGCGCAGTGGCTCACGCCTGTAATCCCGGCACTTTGGGAGGCTGAGTGGGGGGAGGAATCATGAGGTCATGAGATGGAGACCATCCTGGCCAACATGGTGCAACCCCATGTCTACTAAAAATATAATAGTGGTGGTCCCAGCTACTCAGGAGGCTGAGGCAGGAGAATCGCTTGAACTCGGGAGGCGGAGGTTGCAGTGAGCCAAGATCATGCCACTGCACTCCAGCCTGGCCACAGAGCAAGACTCCGTCTCAAAAAAAAAAAAAAATGCAGTTGGAAAATTAAATTACAGAAACAACTTATTGTACAGTAGCTTCAAAAATAAAATACTGAGAAATTAATTTAACCAAGGAGATGAAAGATTAAGTGTACAATAAAAAAAATTGCTGAAAGAAATTGAGTAAAGATAAATCAATGTCTTTCCCATGGAAATGGACTAGATTACTTAATATTGTTAAGATGTCAACACTACCCAAAGCAATCTACAGACTCAATGCAATTTCTGTCAAGAGTCCTAAAATTGATATGAAATCTCAAGGGACCTTGACCACTCAAAACAATCCTGAAAAAGAACAAGGCTGGAGGACTCACACTTTCTGAGCTCAACATTTACTTCAAAGCTACAGTAATCAAAATAGTGTAATACTGGCATAAAAACAAACCTTACAGACCAAAGGAATACAATAGAAAGCACAAAAATAAACCACCTCATATATGGTAAAATGATTTTGGTAAGGGTCACAAGGCCATTCAATGGGCAAAAGGCAATATTTTCAACAAATGGTACCGGAAAAACTGGACATCCATGTGTAAAAGAATGACATTGAACCCATTCCTAATATCATGTATAAAAATTAAGTCAAAATGGATCAAAGGCCTAAATGTTAAGTCCTAAAATTATAAAACTCTTAGTAGAAAGCATGAGGCAAAAGCTGCATGACGTTGGATTCGGCAATGATTTCTTGATATGACACCAAAGGCACAGGTGACAAGAGAAGAAATAGACAAATAAGACTGCATTAAAATGTAAAACTTGTGTGCACCAAGAAACACTATAACAGAGTAAAAATGCACTCTACAGAATGGGAGAAAATATTTACAAATCATGTATTTGAGAAGGTATTACCATGTAGAATATGTAGCGAACTCCTAAAATTCAACAATAACAAGCTTGATTAAAAATTGGGCAAGGGCTCAAGTAAACCATGTGTCCAAAGAAGATATACAAATGTCCAATATGCACGTGAAAAGATACTCAACATCACCAATCACTACTAATCATTAGGAAAATGAAATCAAAACTATGGTGAGATAGCATTTCACACAAATTAGGATGACTACTATATAAAACAACAACAAGATAGTAAGTGTTGGGGAGGATGTGGAGAAATTGGAACTCTTGTGCACAGTTGGTGGGAATGTAAAATGATACGACCATGGTGGAAAACAGTATGGGAGTTCCTCAAATAATTAAAAACAGAATTATCAAATGACTCAACAATTCTACTTCTAGCTATACACACAGAAGGACTGAAAATGGAGTCTCAGATAGATACTTACACACCCATGTTTATAGCAACATTATTCACAATAGCTAAAATGTGGAAGCAACCCGAATGCCCGTTGACAAATGAAAGAATAAGCAAAACCTGCTCTATACAGACAACCGAGTCTTATTCGGACTCAGAAAGGAAGTTCTGACATAAGCTACAACGTGGATGAATCCAGAGGACATTATGCTAAGTGAAAGAAGCTATTCACAACAAGATAAATATTGTAAGGATTTTACTTATATGAGGTACTCAGAGTAATCAAAATCATAAAAGCAAAGTAGAATGGTGTTTTCCGGGGCCTGAGGGGAAGGGACATGGAGTATTATTATTTGATGAATAATAGAGTTTCAGTTTTACCAGATGAAAAGAAACTCTATAATGAAATACAGAGTTTCAGTTTTACCAGACGAAAAGAGCTATGAATATGGATGGTGGTGTTGGTTGCATAATATTATTAATGTATTTAATAGCACTGAACTGTGCACTTAAAATGGTTAAGATGGTAAATCTTATGTGTATTTTTAACTCAGTAAAAACATTGGAAAAAAAATCTTTGGAAAATTTGAAAAAAAAAATTAAAGCACATATAAGGTTTATCTTGAGAGACAAATTATGCTTTCCCCAAACTTACCAAAAAATATAAACAGTATAGAGAATCAATTGCAGTATAACTCAAATTGAAGAGGTAAGTTCTAAATACCTACTCCATGCCTTGTTCTGTGTCAAGTACTAGATATATGAAGACAAATATTTCTGAAATGCAAGAATGTCAATCTATTATCAAGCTGATAGCACTTGCTACAGAATCTAGACTAAAGAATTACACAGAGATAGTGTTTAGTTATTGTTTGGACAATTAATTTTGTAATAGTAAAAGCAATCCTACATTGAACACCTATTATAAGTCAATTAGTTTTCCTATGTTATCTCATCTTTCCAACAATACTGTCAGATTGAGATTATCATTCCCTCTTTACAGGTGTGGAAAGTGGGACTTCAAGAGGTTAGTTAGCAAGTCTCAAGTCCCAAATTAGGTTGTGGTTCAGCTGGCTTTCCAACCCATTTTATTGTTTGGTTTCGGTTTAATTTTAAGGCTTATGCCTTTCTCATGACACCAAATGACATCCCTAGAAAATTAATTAAATTTCACCTGCTTAGTCTCATCTCCCCAAATACAGAGTAAGCTATAGATTACTGTCACATTCCCATGAAATGCGTCCTCACAGGGAGGGCAATTATCCCTGGGTACCATAGGCACCATGGCTGACTCATCTGCAATATTTAGGGGCGGATACCCTTTACATCACCCAAATCACAGCACAGGGAGATTACTTACTCTGAAAATGTATGGCTATCTTGCTAAAGATTTGTCTAAGCAGTCAGTAATAATCTCTGCGGAATTACAAAGCCATTTCTTCTGATGTTTCCATCAGAGATTTCTGTCAACATTCTACACCACTAAATCACAAGCAAGGATAATGGTACCAGATTTCACTTTGGTTGTAAGTAGAATAATAAATGGTCTCCTTAAATGGGTAAGAACTATGTGTGTACATGTGTGTGTGTGTGTGTTTCAAAGAAATCTTTCAGTATGTTTATTCTTTGAAAAGAATTCTTGGTACTTCTTGCCAAGGCTTTGGGGTTTCTATCTTGAACAAAAGTAACTTGACTTTCACACGGGTTTGCAGGAGGTCTGAGCACTTAATTACAGTCCATTATCCGCTTTCATTATCTTTCCTCCTGCCTGAATGAGCTCAACAATTTCCAGACATTTCTACTTTCATACAATTTTTCATTTTCTCTAATGTCATCATTTTATCACCAAGTTTTTGATCTTTACAGTTCATCTAAGTTTTATACTTTCAGAGAGGCACTTCATTGTAGAAGCACCTTAATTTTTTCCAGCTTAAAATTTAACTCTTGCTTTACCCGATATTTCCTTTTTCACCAAAGTATTTGATTTCCTTTAAAAACATATTAAAATATAATTCCTTGAAACTAATTTGAAAATGTCTGCTTGTACCCATCCTAATTTGGATATTCTAAAAATGTGAACACTGTGCTAACTCATTTTCCTCTTTTTGGACAATAATAAATATTCCATAGGAGAAAATGCTGTATAGATATCAAAGAGGTGTCTATAAATACTCTTCCCAGACACTAACATCGACTCCTGTCTAGACAGATTCATTTTAAACTAGTTTTGAAGCCATCTAACTCTACTAATATGCATTCCTTCCAGGGTCCTCCAACCTATTATAAAATCACTCAACTCAGTGATTCTCCAGGAAGGTGACCTTAACCCACCAGAGTCTTGGTATCTACCAGGGTTGTTATCTTATCTGAGAATTACACTTAAATTTGGTTGAGGTGACCTTTTTTAAACAAAGTTTATTGGCTTATACTTAGTCTGTTATGGTATTCAGGCACTAATTCACCATTTCCCCTAGAATGTTTTGAAGTATTTGCCCTGATATGTTAAGCAGCATTGTATTTTTATTTAAAGAGGGTTCTAGCATCCCTTCCTTGCAAATTCTTCAGAATAACAGGTTACTAATATTTGGAGACAGTGTGTTCCCATAGAGGGATGCAAAAATGTTAATAGAGAACTATGAAAGTATGCATACATAGGTGTGTATACACACACAAGTATAAAAAAAGAGGAATACAGAAAGAACATGAGACTACAACTCACTACAATACAAACTATACATTTCAAATAGCAGACTACAACAATACATTAATACTGTGCACAACAAAGAAAGTAAAGTTTATGGGAAGTTCCCCCTTACATTTGCAAATGATTGTTGTGATATTAAAGAAAACTTTTAAGTTGCAGAAAGCAAATTGTATTGCATTTCAAATTGTAATATTTAATTGCTACAACATTTGAACCTTAGAGATAAGCTATACCAAAGGGAATCCGTGCCCTTTTCATGAAGAGAATTGAGTAGAATTCACCTGTCTATACAGATATAGAATATATACCTTTTTATTTTTTAATTTTTTATCTTTTATTATTATTTTTCCTTTTGAGACAGAATCTGTCTCTGTCACCCAGGTTGGAGTGCAGTGGCGCCATCTCAGCTCACTGCAACCTCCGCCTCCCAGGTTCAAGCGATTCTCCTGCCTCAGCCTCCCAAGTAGCTGGGATTACAGGTGCCTGCCACCATGCCTGGCTAATTTTTGTATTTCTAGTAGAGACGGGGTTTCTCCATATTGGCCAGGCTGGTCTCGAACTCCTGGCCTCAGGTGATCTACCTGCCTCAGCCTCCCTAAGTGCTGGGATTACAGGCACAAGCCACCGAACCCAGCCAGAATATATACCTTTTTATTTTAATTATTTGTGGATCATGCTGTGTGCCTCACACACAACGCATGCACTGTCCCCTCCCCAGGTTTCACGCATCATTGTTGCTGCTAGTGCCTTCTGCCATATTCTCTCGGGTCAAAGAGCATAGCAGAAACTCATAAAGGTGGTTTCCAAGAGCTGACTTAAACACAAAATTCAAGGAGCAAACAATTACCCACCAGACTTATTTTATTATTCTACTTTCAAGAAACACGGACCCTTCTTAGAACTTTATAGCATATTGCCTGTATCACAATTTGCATTCATTTAGGCAAAACTGACAACATATTTGTTCATCTGCAGTAAAATGTTTTCTTCAAACTCTTCTGAATCCTCCTAATCAGCCTAGTCAAGGCCTGTCTAGAACACACTGCAAAGCAGCTGATGTCTGCAGCATCTTTTTATCTGCCCCACACTCTGCTTTTAGACGCAAGCTTTCCTTTCCCTTCGCCAGTCCAATTTCCATAGCAGCCTCCTCCAGATGCACTCCTGGCTCACTCCTGACCCATCATGGCCCAGGCAATTCACTGATTCTTTTAATCCACCAAAGTCTTGTGAAATAATTCAACAAAATCAGATAAACAGTGTTGCAGCCAGAAATGAACAGTCTCAATGCCTGAATTTATTCTTTCTGAGATCATATCTCCAGATTTTTTCCCCTCTCGACATTATTTCTTTGTTTTCTTGTTTCTTTGTTTTGCCTTCATTTGTTTTGCTTACCAAATCTACCCTAGGTGAAACCTGATTTTTCACATTTTGTGAATGTCATCAAAGCTAACTATGCACACATGTACACCTACCGCTGCCCCCTAATTTGGATATAATTTAAAATGAAATCTGACTAAATTGGATTAAGCTTGGGAAAAATTAAAAATCATTAAAATTATTAAAGAATTAAAGTCAACATATTAGTATCCAGAGATAGCAACTATTACATTTGGAATAGTAATTCTGTGATTTTTCTCTATTTATTCATACTTACATAAACATGTAGTTTATGATATATTGTTTAACCATAAAATTGATAATTTTCACAATTAATGGAATAGGTAATTATGCATGATAAAATAAAGAGAAAAGGATAGAAACTGTATTTTATAAGATGCCAATTATCTATACATGTGTCATAACTATACAAATGTCTATATTTCTGTTGTGCACAGAAAATTGCATACATATGTATAATGTACAAAAGTTTTATCCGAGTGCTTTACATATTATATCATGAGCATTTAACTAATTCATCAAATAGTTCTTTTTTTTTTTTTTGAGTTTCACCCTTGTTGCCCCAGCTGGAGTACAATGACACGATCTCACCTCACCACAACCTCCGCCTCCCGGGTTCAAGTGATTCTCCTGACTCAGCCTCCCAAGTAGCTGGGATTACAGGCATACACCACCACACCCAGCTAATTTTGTATTTTTAGTAGACATGGGGTTTCTTCATGTTGGTCAGGCCGGTCTCAAACTCCCGACCTCAAGTGATCTGCCCGCCTCGGCCTCCCAAAGTGCTGGGATTAAGGCATGAGCCACCGAAGTAGTTCTTAATATTGTACAATATGTCATCTTTTGGATGTACTACCAGTTAATTGTTCATGCCTTTAAAAAAACTTGTATGCTTCCAAATGTTAATACTATTATATCTTTCATTGACATTGCCATTCTTGAACTTGGATCCTAGACGAAATCTGCCATTATTACCTTGAATTCTGAGACATGAAATTATTGGGCTGAAAACTGAAAACCTTAAAATATTTTCACACACACTGCCAATGTGTTTCTCTAGGAAGTTTTGATCAAATTATCAATGAGTAACTGCATACTCCACTGACCATAACTTAGTTACATTTTGTTTCTTACTTCCTAGATTAAAACATTTCATGCATGTAGTTTGCATTCTGTTTATTACAAATCAGTCGCATATTATTAGATTTTGTGTTGATCTGCTATTTGTAGGTAATTTGTGGATTGGTCTTAGTTCATTTTTACTGGTGCTTTTGTTTAGGGACTTTTTGTCATTTATAAAAACCTATCATAATGTCATGGTAATTAATACTTTATCTGGCATTTACATTGTAAATTATTTTCTTAGCTCTAACAATTTTGATCTTTTGACTTAAGCGTATTAAATGTAACTGATAATTTTCTCTGAAATCTCAATTGTTTTCAACACATTATGATTTAATGTTTTACTAAAACAAAAAGAGAATACAGAGTTTCTCCAAATACTCTAGATAATGAGAAGACCTTCCCAATACCATTTATCAAAATATCCATTACCCCCACTGGTTTGATATGTTCTCTTTATCACACGCACACATATGCATGTATGCACACATAGACAAACATGCCTAGAAAGAGAAGCCGGTGCTGCTTTCTCCAGTTCTTCCATCTGCTGAAGCTATAGCAACAGAACCACAGTGTTCACAAGGAAATATCATCGTCTATCTGCTATGGCCAAACTACCAGCATTCTTATTCTTCTTTATTCTCCACATTCATTCTAACTTGTTTCTAAATGATCTTTTATAACTTGTATTCAGCCCTCATTCGGCACGCTCACCAAACTTTATTTCTTTCATTCTATGGCCAATAATTTTATTAAAACCAAAAATTAATTGGGGAAGAATGTGCACCTGTAACATAGTTTATTACTCCCTCAGAAGATCCCGGCACATTTCCTTATTTGTTAAAATTCACTTTTAAGTTTCCTAGTATGTTTTCTTCATATATGCCTATTGCAATTTTCTCTAGGAAGATTCCTAGCAGCGTTTTGAATTTTATTTATTTTTCTTCTTATTTCTAGTTTTTAGTTGGTATCATAATTCAAATATTTTCTCATCCCTGTATCATCAAACATTATGGATAATAATATGAGAACATTTTATTTGTATGTTAACATTCATTTACTTTATTCAATACTCATTTATTTCTAATTTCTTTACTAATTGATTCTCTTACATTTATTATTTATGCAAATTTCAGTAATGCAAAGTTGTCAATTGAGCAATGAATTTTGTCTCCTTTTTGTATTTCATGTATTATTTATTGCATTGACCAAAATGTGGACAACAATGTTGACAGGTCATGTGGTACATTTGTAAATATATAGATCAATGGAAATTCTGATGATATCTCACTATTATGAGTGCATATGCTGTTTTTTGAGATATATTTAATTAAAACAGTTTCCTCTTTGTCCTATTTTCTGGTGTATATTTATTTTGAAATTAACAATGGGTATTGCATGTTAACATGCCATTCTTAATATAACCTAGTTGGTCATAGTGGCTAAGTTTTCTAATTTATTATTATATTTAATTTCTGATATCCTAGTTTTTAGTAAACTCTTTTATGGGTAGGCAATATAGTAGAGTGGAGAAGAATATGGCTTTGTACTCAAAAGATTTCTATTCCAGTTCTGAAATTTATTAGTGATATGACCATGATGAATTCATAGTTATTTAAACCATATGACACTCAGTCTCTTGATCAGTAAAAAATACCATATAGTTCATTAGATTGCTTAATTCAGTGTCTGCCACAAACCACAAATAAGTAAAAATAAATACCATCAGTGGTTGTATTTATATAGTTTCTTACATAATATTGATGAATAGAAAAGTTAGATATATCCATACCTTTTTTAGAAAGCGATATATTCATTTGGATTTTAGATTTCTTATGGTACATACTTATAAATGATTTAGATAATTTTATTTCATTTCTTAAATTTTTAAAATTAATCATTCTCCACACTAAATTACATACATGGGAATGATATGCTTATTAAATTTGGGGAACTGCATCTCTAGATCCTGACCTTGGAAATTTCAGTAGATATAAATCTTCAGAAACTTTCTTCAGTTTTTTATTGATTTCTTAAAAATGGCCATTTCAAAAAAAACTTCAATGTTTTAGTATAGAGTAATAATATATATATTTATGAAATTAATTTGTATCTAGACAATTATATATAGTTGCCATGGAATTTGCATTTGTCTATCTTGAATGTTCTAGCAGCTTGCCTACTTTGTTTTTGAAGTTCTTTCTTGTTAGAAGGGAAGCAAAACATTCTTGCATTTCCTAACATGTTTTATTAGGTTTTTTTTTCTAACTTACTTATTTCCCATTGTGGTATTTATTATATTCTTCCATCTAATATTCTTGGTTTTATTTCAAGTTTTCTTATCTGACTGAGTGAATGTTTCAGTCATTTTTTTTTCATATATAAAGCAACACATTTAAAAGTATGAATTTTCCTGAGGATTGCTTTTCTAAATTTCACACCTTGTTGCAAGAAGCCATTTCTCACATCATTTCAAAACAAGCTATAATTTTAATTTTTATTTCCTTTTTTGACCCAACATATATTTGGTTTTGTTTCTTTTGAGTTTTTAAACAATTTAGTGTAAACTTTCATATCAGTTTTTATGAATTTTTATCATTGTGGTCAGAAAATAAAACTTCATAATTTTTGAGTCATGGAATTTATTTTCAGCTTCTTAGCACTTTTCTAATGTGAATGGCTGTGTTATTTGTTAAGATTCAAAGTTACGCGTGTTTTAGTCACAATTTCCCGTGCTATAAAGCATCTTCCCTGCTTGAATTCTGAATTTGCCAAAGCAAGAGGCCTGAATTCTAGTTTCTTTTCTTTTACACATCCAGCCAGTAAGCCGCTTAACCACTCTGGATCTGATTCACCTTGACCGTACTTAATCTGTCTGGGCCTTAGTTATCAAACCTTAACAAAGAAATGATCATTCTCACTCAGAGAGCTGAGAGAGCTTCCTTAAGACATCACCAGTGTAGGAAAAAGTAGAACCCAAACTTAGTTCTCTTTCATGCAATGAGTAAGGTGGTGCTTTCATCTTTCAAGGAAATTTTTTAACTTTAAATCAACTTTACTGATGTATCATTTACATTAAAAATGTACCCATTTGGCCAGGCGCGGTGGCTCACGCCTGAATCCCAGCACTTTGGGAGGCGGAGGCGGGCGGATCACGAGGTCAGGAGATCAAGACCATCCCGGCTAACACGGTGAAACCCCGTCTCTACTAAAAATACAAAAAATTAGCCGGGCGTGGTGGCGGCGCCTGTGGTCCCAGCTCCTCGGGAGGCTGAGGCAGGAGAATGGCGTGAACCCGGGAGGAGCTTGCAGTGAGCTGAGATCCAGCAACTGCACTCCAGCCTGGGGGGGAAAGGGAGACTCCCCCACAAAAAAAAAAAAAAAAAAAAAAATGCCCCCATTCAAAGTTTGATTTTTTTTTGTTTTTTACAAACGTATATACCTGTGTATCTACCACCCCAAACAAGATAGAGAACATTTCCATCACCCCAAAAAGTTCTCGTGTGCCCCTCGCCAAGAAATCCATTTCCTGGACAGACACTGACTTCTAATTTGTTTCCACTGGCAGAAAAAGCAAATGGGAGCAGAGGTATCACCAGATGAGACATCACCAAAACCACGGAACACTGACAGCCAATGAACAAGGGACAACAGACAGAGCGGGGGAGGAAGTTTAGACCTAACTTCAACTAGGAGTGAAAAACGAAGCCAGAGGAATGAAGAGGCAAAGCATGGAAGGCTTTGGGGCAGTAAAACTCTTCTACATGGTATCATAATGACGCACATGTCATCAAGACACAGGATCCTTTCCATAAGGCTTCGCTGGCCAGAAATCTACACGGCCACGGGCGCCTATACCCGGCTTCGCCTGGGCCTCTGGGCCACTGGGCTCGCTTGGCTGCTGCTGTGGGGCCTGGATCCACACCTGCCTCTGCTCTGTGCTCAGCCCGCAGTTGGCCCGGGCCTGCCGCACCAGCTTCCACCTTGAGTGCCCGGTCTGAAGGAAGTGTTCCAGTTCTCTCACGTTCTTGCCACACACAGCTTAGCGAATGGGGGTGTCACAGCTCACTTGGCCCCTCTGCCCACAGCTCGGTGAATGGGCACAGGTGGCACCCAGCAGTTTTTTCACTCCTGTAGCTCAGCCAGCAGGAGAATGTTACTACTCTTTTCACACCCACCGTTTGGCAGGTTCCAGGTTCTTGTCCCATGACCAACAGGAATGAGGTAGGGGGACACGGGAGAGTAAGCAAGGCAAAGAAGAATTTTATTGACTGACAGAAGAGCTCTGGACAACAAGAGGGGACCCAAAGTTGTTAGCCCTGCATGTGAGAGGGGGCCTGAAAGTGGGTAGCCGTGTGTGAGGCTCTGTCTGGGGTTTCCCTGGGCTCAGAATGAGGGAGTGTGTGCTGAATTATCCATGGTCAAGGCTGGTAAAACCACCATTCAATTGGTTAAAAGGCACTGAGGACGTTTTTACTGTGGTCATTGACTCTACACGTAGGTGTGTTATGTGTCTTTGGGATGGTAGCTAAGAAGATGAAGAATATAAGGAAATTTACAATCTACAAATAAGGAATTTAAAAAATAGTAATTTAAATCTACTATTGTTTTTTAATTTTTATTATCATTATTGCTTTAGAGACAGGGTCTTGCTCTGTTGCCCTGACTAGACTGCAGTGGTGCAAGAAAGGCTCACTGCAGCCTCAACCACCTGGGCTCAAGTAATCCTCCTACTTCAGCCTCCCAAGTAGCTGGGACCGCAGGCACACATCACCCTGCCCAGCTAACTCTGTTTTTTGTAGAGGCAGGGTCTTAGTATATTTCCCAGGCTGGGCTTGTACTCCTGGACTCAAGCAATCCCCCTTTCCTTGGCCTCCCAAAATGCAGGGATTACAGGTGTGAACCCAGTCAAGCATATTATTTACAACATAAAAATAAAGTCGCTATAAAGCTGAAAGTGATTGCATGTGAGGAATGGGACATGGGAAAGGCAGGAGCAGCACTGTTGCTTTATGTTTAGTTTTTTTTGTTGTTTTTTGTTTTTTGTTTTGAGACTGAGTCTCGCTCTGTTGCCCAGGCTGGGGTGCAGTGGCACAGTCTCCGCTCACCGCAAGCTCCGCCCCCCGGGTTCCCGCCATTCTCCTGCCGCAGCCTCCCGAGGAGCTGGGACCACAGGCGCCGCCACCACGCCCGGCTAAGTTTTTTGTATTTTTAGTAGAGACGGGGTTTCACCGTGTTAGCCGGAATGGTCTTGATCTCCTGACCTTGTGATCCGCCCACCTCAGCGTCCCAAAGTGCTGGGTATGTTTAGTTTTTAATATGTACAGAAACTGCTGTCATAAAAACTTTAAAGATAATTAAATTACATAGAATAAAAAGAATTAACAATGCATTATCATGAGCCTTTACCACCTGTGTTTGACTTAACCTACAGTCACAGTCTGGTATCTTCCCAAGGACAAGAATAATGCTTCTCTCATATTTATATCTGCCAAGTCTGTCATAGTGCCTTCCATCTAGAAGGTGTTCAATAAATACATTGAATTTAATATGTCAAACTGGTTAATGTGAAATGAGCCTTCTTTTCACAAAAAGAAAAAGGATGTGAAATGCAGAACATGAAAGCCGTATTAAAAATATCATGAAAGGGGTATATGGCAAAAGAGTACGTTTTGAAGCCAGACCTTGTTCAAAGTCCCTCTCAGCTACATATTATTTGTGAGATATTGTGGAATATTCTTAAACCTCTAACATCACAATGTTCTCATTTTTAAATGATGATTATCACAGTTCACTTGTTGGTTTGCTGTGAAAATTAAAGGAAATTACATGTATCACAGTTTGTGGCTTCTACATAACATATATCAAGTAAATGAGTTTCCCTTCCAGAACATTGAAAAGTTGCATAAAGGCTTCAATGAAAAAAAAATCATTAGCTTATATTTCTTGATGGAAAGGAACTAGGAATAAACTGGGTGGTGTAACATAAAAAAATACACTACAAAGTCAGGGCTAAGGCTATAAAAGTAATACGTGCCAATCCACAGAAACAGACACATAAATATTTCCACTAGTTCTGCAAAATCTCTGGTTCTGGATGCGATAGAATTTTGGACTTTAATTGGAGAGGTTAATACCAGGACAATCTCTCTCTCTATGCCTTTACCAAAGCCAGAACTTCTCCCCTTGAACAGTCAAAATCAGCCTAATCAAAGACAGAAATAAATAAGAAACAAAATAACCAGAATAGGAACTCAGACTTTTTTAAAATCAAGATTGGTTCTTACAAAGTTGAGTTTCTCTGCCTCAAACGTTTGTCTGTGTACTTTGTACCTCCACGTTGACCTCTCCAGTCTCAGAGCAGTTGCAAGCTTCAAAGAGAGTCTTATACATGAAGGACACACATAGTTCTGCTGTTAGAATTAAAAAAACAGCATTCCTTAACGATGTCTCCTATCAATTACAACTCAAGTGTTGATTACAAAGAGAAACAATTTCCCATTCAAGACCGCTTAGATCCGGTTTAGTGTAATATATTCATTTAATCTAGGTTAACTCTCCAAAGGTCTTTACCATGGCGTGCTGGCATCCCCTCTGCCAACCCCCGCCCTCAGACTCTGAAAGGAACATATAGGATACTGGACAATACACAATGGAACAAGTGGAGAGACAGAAACAAATGGCTGTTGTGATGAGAACGCCGAGAGATTCTTGATGCAGGCTAAGGGTCCGGGAAAAAGGCAGCCAACAGTAGATACCAACAAGAAAGCCTTGTGTCCTCAGAAAACTGTACTTCGTTTATGAGGGGGGAAAATCAAAAGCATTGTAGAAATTGCTCTAATTTCCCATAACACAAATGTTGTAAAACCAAGAATAGCTGAATGAAATGGCAGCTGGTACAGCAGACAAGTCTAGATTGATGAAGTCTAGTCATGGTCAACAGTTAATTAAATTCAACATACAGTTTTTATCATCCTCACGCTCTGACTTTCTGACATTTATATTCTCCATTCTCTTATTAGGGAGTTTCTTCTTGGCTGAAATTTCGGAATAATCATCATCTTCCATTTAGCTGAAAGGGGCAATAAACGGGTACTTTGATCATCTTTAGCTAAGACAGGAAAGGAAAGCATCAGGAAGCTCTCTTGTCTTTCCAGTGTGACTGTATTCTCATTCTTCCCTAGTCGGTTATGAGCAGTTATGGTGACCTGTGGCTGATCATTAGAGAAACTGGTATTTTCACAGGTGTGTGGGTAAGGAGAGAGCTGGGGAGGAATGGTGAGGCAAAAAAAAGTGTGAAAGTCAGGTGGGAAGTGGCAGCACTCTCCTGTCACATCCTTGACCTATATAAATTTCTTTTTTGGGACTGAATGAGTATAGATAACTACCTGTTTTGAAAGTTTCACAAAAGAGCATCTGTTCTATTTTGAAGGTGAGACAATCTTTGTATAGCACTAAATATAGGAGCACACGTGCAATGGCATGATGGCATATATTTTATTCATGTGCAAGTTAAAGAAAAAGGATGTTTCATAGGTCAATAAAATATTTTCCATATATGACCTTCATACCCCTAAAATAATTGTATGATTATATACACAGGTTTTTTCTTTGAGGTAATTGTCAGGATAATTCATCTTATCAAATTAATATAAATTATTATGACTAATTTGGATATAACATGAGTCCAGAGAATCTAAAAAAAAAAAAAAGTGAATTTCTGGGAAAATGCAAAGGAAATACTTTTCATCAATTCTATGTTTTTAATGCTGGACCCAATAGAAGTTATTATTTGACTTGAGAATTTAATGATATGGTCATAGCTACCTCCACATTTAGCCAAAAATAAATGTTTCAAACTAGTTCAGGTTGATCTCCTGGACATGAAAATTGCAATTCCCACCCTAGTTGTTTGTAGAAGGAAGACGTACCAGAACTTCCACCAGGAAGGGTAGGGACTGGCCGGTAGCCCCCACACACTCTTGAACACAGACTTCGCAAGAGTGGGACTGCTTGGGAGGCCCCTCAGCAATGTTCAAACTATACTGACTTAAAATATCTCTGCTCCCCACAAACAGAAACAAAACAAACAAACAACCCTGGCCACCTGGATGCTTTGCACATCATTTCATGTGTGAACATGCATGTTTTTAAGCTCCTATTATTTTATATGATTTTCCCCAGCGTTCGTGCTTCTAACACATTCAACAATTATTGAGTACTTCTAGGCTCCCAGGAGGCTACAGTGAACACAAAGTAGCAATTCCCTGCCCAGTAAAGCTTCTAGTGATGGGAAAGGCGGACAATATCAAATAAATAAATAAGTAAAAATGTAAGTAGATACAAGTGATAAAAATTAAATTAGAGTGAGGGGGAAGACAGCGTGTGGCGTGGCAGTGGATGTTTTGTTTAGAATGACTGAAGAGGTCTCTCTGAAAAGGGGATGAGCCGTGTGAGGCTGGAAGAGGCAGCTCTGAGGTGAGGCCAGCGAACAGGAGCCTTGGCGGGATATGAGAGGAAGCGTGGACAGTCCGTGTGGTGAGGACAGAGGAGCAAATGCCGCCACACAGAGGGCCTCGCCTCTTGTCCTGAGCCAGATGACTGCAGGCATTTGAGCAGAGATGTGGCATAATTTACTCCATCTTAGTAGGATCACGCTGGCAATGAGAAGGTCACTTATACATCCAGATGAAAGTGGGGCATCGTGTGGAAGTCACAGATGACGAGAAATATGCAGATTTTTAAATATATATTTTGGAGGAAGAATTCATGAGATGTGCTGATGGATTCAAGTTGAGGAGTGAGAGGAAAAGGTACCCAGGGAAAGCTGTAGCTTGAGAAACCACAGGTCTCAGCGGCCATTTATAAAAACAGAAGAGATTGTGGAAGACGCAAGTGGCTGCCCCTTGGATACACAAATAGAGATGTTACGAAGGCAGTTAGAGACACAGGCTGGAGTCCTCCAGGGAGAAGCCTGGGCTAACGAGGCACATTTAGGAATTAGCAGTTTCTACAGAGTAGATTAAATGCCAGAAGATAAACGGAAATCATGGGACCGTAGGTGCAGGCCAAGAAGAGAAGGAGTTTGAGGCCGGAGTCCCAAGGTATGCCCCGGTTCTGCAATAGGAGACACGGAGGAACCAGAAAGGAATCTACAAGGGGCTGCCAGTCAGGAGGAAGAACCGAGAGTCTGTGATATCCCAGAAGGAGACTGAACAAGGCGCTAAAGGAAGAGCGAGAACAGAGTGAAACAAAGGCTCGGAATGGACCGTAGGACTGATTGACACTGTCGTTCAATTACACGAAACATCTGTGAGTATTTCTATTTTCTGTGTATGTGAAAAAGGAAAAAAAAAAATTATCTTGAGGAAAAACAAAGTAAAAGAACGTCTTAGTGTAGTTAAACCAGTATCCCAGGTAGACATGGCAAACAAATGTCACTTCCTTAGGCCATTCTCCCACATCCCAAGTGACATCAGCCACTGAAAATGATAATTTTCTTTGCTGTGAAGAGACACATGACGTCTCACCAAGACCTCTGGCTTATTTCCCATGAGCCTCCCAGCAGCCTCCACACAGGAAAGGCCCCCATTAGGCAAGGTCGCTTGGTGAGGCCACACACGACTGCCTCCATTGTCTGTCACAACGCTGAGACACTGAGCTCCGGAAAAACAACTTAGTGTTCTGTCACCCAAAGATAATAGAAGAAATAATAGAGAGCATCAGTTTGTTTGAAGCACACCAAACCAACCAAATAAACAAAACAAACACACACATCACGTGGTCTGCACACTCTTAAATTACTGAGAGAGAACTGTCATTAATTTTCCACATGGTGAATGCATCAATGGCGTGCTTTCAAATCTGTGACATAAAACTTAGACACAGAAAAGGCAAAAGAAACAAACCTGTGATGTAAAACTTAGAAAAAGAAAAGACAAAAGAAAACAAGATGTGACAAAGCTACTGCATGAGTTCCGCTTTTGTGAAGTGACTTTCTAATTTGATGGCCTCGGGTCATGAGCTAGAACATACCAGAATCACCAACAGAGCTTCTGCTTCACCCCTTCGGGGAAGCCTGTAAAGAATGAGACTTAAAATACATGCAAGTTCAGACGCTCATTTAAATCCATAGACATTTTGTAGTTGTATTTTAATCCTAAAGAAATTCTGGCAAAGGTCTTCTGGTATCTGTTGAATAGAAAAGCAGTTCTAAGTCCGTGTGATTGTCGTACTGTCTTCTGCACAATCTCACGTTCTGTTCCACCCAGTAGCATAACCCATAAAGCAAGCACAATGCTGCCTGGAGAAACCCATATTTCCCTCATGCATTGAATCAAGATCAACAGTTGGGCTGTTGAGCCCACATTTGGAAGAAGTTGATGAGGATGCAGATTGCTACCGTGTTCCCTTAATTGAGCAACGAGCTCTCTTTCGTCCCCAACCTGAATAACCTGGTTCCTCCAAAATTGTAATAAGGGAAGCCCATGCTGAATATCTCACAGCAGGTTTTCCTGTTTCCTTCCATTTTAAATAAACAATAGACTACTGGAAACAGAATGACTACAGTACCTTTTAATATCAAGCGTATTTAACAAGGGGCCAACATGGTGAGGGGCAATATCGAAAGAAAGATTTCTTTTTCCTTATTTATTTATTTATTTTTCTGAGATGGAGTTTTTCTCTTGTCACCCAGACTGGAGTGCAATGGTGCGATCTCGGCTCACTGCAATCTCCGTCTTCTGGGTTCAAGTGATTCTCCTGCCTCAGCATCCTCAGTAGCTGGGATTATAGGCACCTGCCACTATGCTTGGCTAATTTTGCATTTTTAATAGACACAGGGTTTCACCATGTTGGTCAGGCTGGTCTTAAACTCCCGACCTCAAGTGATCCACCCACCTCAGCCTCCCAAAGTGCTGGGATCACAGGCATGAGCCACCACGCCCAGCCCATCAGAAAGGTTTCATCTGGAAAATAGATGTGCTCATGGTGCTTTCTGCTCATCTTAACATTGATGTGCATGTCTGCCTTGCCGCTAATTTTTTCCTGGAGCTCGACCATGAATGCAGAGAAGGTAAATTTAAGGGACTCAAACCCCTCCTTTGGTTGCCAGATCAGAGATGATGAGCAGTTCCTCTGGGACCATGATGTGGGAAGGTCCAGAGAGCTTATGTGCATTCCTATAGAAATCAATGACTCTGAGTCTTGATGCAGAGCTCTCTATTCAGAGTTAACTGAATTAAACCCTAAGATGACTGAAAGCCATCTAAAATATTAATGCCTATTGCTACTTTAAGGATTACTGCTTTAAGTGAAGAAATAAGAGCTTACGTTTGGCTAGATACCTCAAGATCTCCAGCCTGGTGTGTGTATGTGTGTGTGTGCGTGCACAAGTGTGTATGTGTCTAAAAGGGGACACGTTCACAACTAGGTTGGAAAGAGGAGAGTTCACTTTAAACCAACAAAGGGCCCCTAGTAGTTTCATGTTGAGAAAATATTTTTATAAATGTGCTATTGCCTTGAGCAAACCCTTGCACGTAGGCCACACATACACTTTAGAATATTTGCTGTAGAATGAAACGTCACAATTATTTTCCAGAAATTGCATCACGGCCATACTCTCTGCAGACTCTGGTATAATTTCAATCTTGCCTCCACCTTCACTTGGCCTTCTCCCTGGAAAGCTTTGTGTCTTCTTATAATGACACTTACCATAGGATGCAAAACCCACCAGGATAATCCAGAATAAGTTCATCTCAAGATCTTTAATTCCATCTGCAAAGACCCTTTTTCCAGATGATACCCGCAAAAAACCATTTTTCTGCCACATATGCCATTTACATTAGCACCAAAAAAAAACACACTTAGGTACAAATCTTAAAAAATACATGTAAGAGCTATATAAGCAAAACTACAAAACTGATAACAAAAATCATAGATCCAAATAAATCAAGAGATTCCATGTTCATGGATAGGGAGACAATATTGTTAAGATGTCCATTCTTTCCACATAACAGCCAGTTATTTTGTAAATACTGACAAAGCGATTTTAAAGTTTATGTGGAAGGACAAAAGACCCAGCATATTCAAAACAACACTGAAGGAGAAGAGCAAAGCATAAGGACTGACCTACTGAAAACTTACCATAAAGCTACAGCAACCAGGACAATGTGATATTGGAAAAGAATAAACAAATAGAGAACGGAACAGGAGAAAGAGCACAGAAATAGGTCCACACAGATGTAGTCAGCTTACCTTTGACAAAAACCAAACACAATGCAATGGAGAAGGGACCCAGACTTTATAACAAACGGTGCTGGCACAACTACACATCCACATGCAAAAAAGAAAAAACAGAATCTAGGCATAAACTATGCTTTTCACAAAATTTAATTCAAAATGAGTCATAGACCTAGATGTAAAATGCAATAATTGTAAAACTTCTGGAAAATAACATAGGAGAGAATCTAGTTGACCTTGGTTTTGGCAGTGTTTTTAGATACCACACCAAAAGCACAGTCCATGAAAGAAGAAATTATTAAATCAGGTTTCAATCAACTTAAGGACTCCTGCTGTGCCAAAGACACTTAGTAGAACAAAATGACAAGTCACAGACTTGTAGAACTTTTTTTTTTGCAAAACACATCTTTGATAAAAGACAGGTATCTGAAGCATACAGACTGAACAATGAGAGAACAGATAACCCAATTTTTAAAAGTGGGCAAAAGATCTGGACCGATAGTTTGACAAAGAAGATATACAGATGACCAACAAGCATATGATAAGTGACATGGTTTAGCTGTGTCCCCACCCAAACCTCATCTTGAATTGTAGTTCCCATTATCTCCACGTGTTGTGAGAGGGACCTGGTGGGAGGTAACTGAAGCACTGGGGCGGTTACCCTCGTGCTGTTTTCGTGACAGTGAGTGAGTTGTCGTGAGAGCTGATGGTTTTATGTGGGGCTTCTCCCCTCTTCGCACTGCACTTCTCCTTGCTGCCGCCATGTGAAGAAGGACGTGTTTGCTTCCTCTTGCACCATGACTGTAAGTTTCCTGAGGCCTCCCAGCCATGCTGAACTGAGTCAATCAAACCTCTTTCCTTTGTAAATTACCCAGTCTCTGGTATGTCTTTATAAGCAGTGTGAGAACAGACTAATACAATAAGATACTAATCATATATCCTTAGGGCAGAGTAAATTAAAACAACTTTGATGTACTACTGCATACCTATTAGAATGACTAAAATTCCAAGCAATGACAACACCAAATCCTAGTGAGGATGTGGAGCAACAGGAACTCTCATTCATTGCTGGTGGAAATGCAAACTAATACTGCCACCTTAGAAGACAGCTTAGCAGTCGTATGATTTTTTTTCCAAAACTAAACACACTCTTACCATTCAGTCCAGAAATTATGCCCCCTTGGTATTGACCTGAATGAGCAGAAAATTTATGCCCACACGAAAACTTGCATACAAATGTTTACAGCAGCTTTATACATAATTCCCAAGCTTACAAGGAACCAAGGCATCCTTCTGTAGGTGAATAGATAAACAAATGGTAGTACATTCAGAGAACACAGTACTATTCAGTGATTAAAAGAAATTGGCTATTAAGCCATGAGAAGACACAGAGGAATAGTAAATTCATAGTCTTAAGTTAAAAAAAAAAAAGCACTCTGTAAAGGCTACATATTTTATGTCATACACACATCCAATTATCTGTCATTCTGGAAAAGGCAACACTATGGAGATATTAAGAGGATGAGTAGTACCAAGGGATTTCAAAGAGAAAGGGGACAGGGAATAGGTAGGGTATAGAGGATTTTGAGCAGTGAAACTACATGTCCTTATACACGTGTAAAAACCCATAGAATGTACAACACAAAGTATGAACCCTGATGTAAACTTTGGACTTTAATAATAATGTATCAACATTATCTTATCAATTGTATCAAAAGGACCACACTAATTAAAATATTATTAATGAGGAAACTGTGTGTGTGTGTTCATGTGTGTGTGTGTGTGTGAGAAACAGAGAGAGAGAGAGAGAGGTGGGGAAAGGGGTGTATAGTAATTATACTTTCTACTTAATTTTCTGTAAATCTAAAACTGATTTTAAAAAACAAATTCTATTTTTTAAAAATTAAAATAAATGATTTGAATAGACCTTTATGAAAGAAAGAAAAACAAACAGCCAATATGGATATGAAGAAATGCTCAACATCTTTAGACATTAGGGAAATGCAAATCAAAATCAAATGAGATACCACTTCATACCCAATAAAATGATTATAAGAAAAAAGACAATGACAAGTAACGGTGGGATGTGGAGAAATAGCTGAAATCCTCATACACCGCCAGTGAGAATATAAGATGATATAGTCATTTTGGAAGTAGTTTGCTAGTTTATTAAACTGTTAAACATGTAATTACCTCATGACTCAGCAATTCCTAGGCACATACCCAAAACAAATGAAAACAAATAGAGCGAGACTCTATTGCAAAAAACAAAGAAAATATAGATTCAATGCCTATTTGTTATGAGCTGATAATCCACCTCACAAATACCTCTTGCAACTTGTTAGCGCCTTTACAGGTTTTTAAAAATTCCTGCTTGCAGGCTGTAGGCTTGGTTCAGAAGAACCTGTGAAAGGAGATCCCTTACATCAGAAGAGGTAACTCCTCTAAACCTGCATGAATGAGAAAGGCAAATATTTGTGCTTTCTGCTACGTACTTACTTTCAGAAAATTTGAATAAAGACAAAGGAATTATTGTTATTTTTTTCAGTGTAAGAAAATGTCTATAATTTTTGGTGATGCATATGTAAAGTTGGTCTACTTTTTGTTTTTAGACAGGGTCTCACTCTGTTGCTCAGGCTGGAGTACAGTGGCGACAGCAGGGTTCACTACAGCCTTGACTTTCTGGGCTTCAGTGATCCTCCCATCTCCCATCTCAGCCTCCTGAGTAGCTTGGACTACAGGTGTGCACCACCATGCCTGGCTTTTTTCTTTCTTTCTTTTTTTTTTTTGATAAAGACGCAGTCTCACTAGGTTGCCCAGGGTCGTCTTGAACTCCTAGGCTCAAAGGATTCTCCTGCCTCAGTCTCTAAAAGTGTTGAGATTACAGGCGTGAGCCACCACACCCAACAGGTCTGCTTTTTGAGATAATTTTTCTTTCTCTTTTTTTTTTTGATATGGAGTCTCACTCTGTCGCCCAGGCTGGAGTGCAGTGGGGCAATCTCGGCTCACTGCAAACTCCACCTCCCGGGTTCACACCATTCTCCTGCCTCAGCCTCCCGAGTAGCTGGGACTACAGGCGCCACCACCATGCCTGGCCAACTTTTTTGTATTTTTAGTAAAGATGGGGTTCCCCGTGTTAGCCAGGATGGTCTCGATCTGCAGACCTCGTGATCCGCCCGCCTCGGCCTCCCGAAGTGCTGGGATTCCAGGCGTGAACCACCGCGCCTCGCCAATAGATAGATTTTTTAAAACAATTTTTGTGGGTTTTTTTTGTTTTGTTTTTTTGTTTTGTTTTTTGAGACAGTCTTGCTCTGTTGCCAGGCTGGAGTGCAGTGGCGAAATTTTGGCTTACTGCAACCTCCACTTCCCGGGCTCAAGCGATTCCCCTGCCTCGGCCTCCCGAAGCGCTGGGATTCCAGGCGGAGCCGCAACTCCACCTTGAGATAATTTTTCGAAAAATAAAGAGAGAATGAGAAAAGGCAAAGAATACATACACAAAATCTTGAAATTATTGAATCTGGGTGATGGAATTATACTGGATCTTTCCTTATACTTTTTTTATTACAAAAAGAAAATAAGGGATAATTATAAACACCAAAAATCAAGATACTTTGAATAGTGGAACAAACAGCTGAAAAATTTTAGGATGGCATACTGCTGGAACACGTGCTAAATAAATAACAAACAGCTTTGCTTTTGGTTCTCTGTTACTTGCAGTTGAATACGTTAATATCAATACCCCTAATTCTACTACACTTTACGCTATTTTTATTCTTTTTTATTTACTATTATTATTATTATTATTTGAGACGGAGTCTCACTCTGTCGCCTAGGCTGGAGTGCAGTGGCACAATCTCAGCTCACTGCAATCACTTTATGCTATTATGAAAACAATTTTGAATTTATATTTAAACCCACTGACAAAAGTACAACATTTTCTCATAGTTTTAAGAGCCGACTGTAATATGAAGTCTTAAGATTGACAGAGTATTTTTCCTTTTAAAACCATAGTGCTCTTTTAAAAGGTTTATGGATTAGTCTATGTAACTAGATCATTCAAAAGAGTAATTAAGCTTTTTTCACATATACAATAAGATTTGTAAGAGGGGCAAATAGACAACAAAATCTGTATACATAGAAATAATCAGTTTAAGGAAGTAAAATATGTACGTAAATAAATATTTGTAGTTGGTGTGGGTTTCAGCTGAGAGACGGTAGCTCACTCACACCTGACAGGCCATAATCTATTTTCAAAGTAGGGGGATAATCAGAACAGAAAGAAATGTAAGTGTCAGTTAACTCAAGTAAAGTCATGTCCTGCTTCTCACTAAATGCTCACAATGTAAGCTACATAGAATACAATTATAAAGAGACATAAATATGAGTCTCTACTAAAATTGTACTTTAGCAAACAGCTAAGAGCACGCTTCATTCATGTTATCTTTAAGTAAATATATGTAGTGCCCACAAACCAAACTCTCTTTTCTTCAATAATCATGAAAAATATAACACCAGCAAGTTTGGTCATAATTTTCTGTGGGTAAAAATCACCAGATATTTAACTACACTTAGTGGCAAAATCACATGGTATCTTAGCAGGTTTTCTCTCCAAGTGGTTTTATTTGATTTTTGACTTAAAGTTTATGTAGTGCCATGAAAGGGCATATAGCCTGTCTTTTTTTTTTCTAAGTTTCCTCCACCACCACTAAGTGCGTAGATTTCTTAAGTACCTTCACTTAGAAATCTATCTGAGGCTTTTAACAATGTCAGTAGTCATTTTGCCCAGGTGTATAGAAAATCTGTGGTTGTTCGGGGGTTTTGTTTTTATAACCAACTAAAGTAAATCAGAAGTGAAAGCACTTCTCTCTGAGATTATTTTTAAATCTAAACAAATAAATAAACTCAAGGGAATTTAATTTTGATAAAACAGGACTCCAGGAAAATCTGTCTCATGGCCTTTCTGAATGAAGAAAATGGAAATAAAATGTAAACATGAGTTTGGAGATGGGTCTTCCACAAAACAAGTATTGACAAGATAATCTCTCCATTTGTTCCAGGTCCTCTAATTCTAGCACTCTATAAGCATAAAAATAATCTAATTCAGTTTAATGCTTTGAAATATTTCCTTTATTGCAAATCAGCACCCAGATGAGGAATAAGACCAAACCACTGAGGAATAAGACGAAGCCACTGAGGAATAAGACGAAACCACTGAGGAATAAGACGAAGCCACACTGACATGACCCTGAATACCTGAGATTTTTGAGTAAGGTGGGGAACAAAGATCTGTTTCTCTAACTAAAGGATGATTAGATTAATTTTTCCCTCCATTAGCAGCCCTCTATCTTTCTCCATCCTCTCTCACTTCTTACTCAACGATTCGAGCTTCTCTATCACTAAACTTATAACATATTCCCTGCCTGGGCTTCAAAGCGATATTCACATTAACAGATAAAAAGCTTCGTGCACGGTCTGAGCTAAGACTGCCACAGTAAACTCTGAAACGATGACATGAGCACATGATAAATATCCTGACACAAAAAAGCTATTTTTCAGAGGAGGCCACTTCCCCATAAGCAAACCTTTGTTGCTCTAGCTGTGAACTCAAGGATCTGTCCTCCCATTGAAAGGCCCCAGAGTCGACAGGCTGAGTACTCCAAGTCGCTGACACCAGAGGACAGAACAAAGAATCTGTCCAAGTCTTGATCTCCTCAGCTCAGCGCAGGCCAAGTTCAGCTCAGCGATCTATCAAAGTTCTGGAATGTGCAGCAAGTAAATACCCACATTCTGCCAAGGGAGAAGAAAAGCTGGACCATTGACTACTGCTCTGGGACGAAGCAAACTCTCCCCATCAAAAAAGCCCCAGCAGCCCTCATCCAGGTCTACACTGTATAATGGGTAGATTTTCAGCGAGCGTGCAAAAGCTAAATGGTGCTTTTATCTCACAGTCCCCCGCCCCCCTTGCAGTAAGAGTTTATGTTAGAGCCACTTAACGGCATGGAGTGCAGCTTGGTGGATTACCTGTTTGTATGAGTCAGTACATGACCTGATCCTGTGGTGAGAGGAGAGGGGGAGGATCAGAGTTTTGTAAAATCAGTTTTGCTTTGAAGGGATCTTCAGCAATTTCTGAAGCCTCACAAAGACCTCTATACATACTGGCCGTTATAAGGAGGAAGGATTAGAAGGGAACAATGCACTCAGTAGAAAAGCTCGTCTTGTATTTCTAGTTATTTTATGACTTTAGACTTATTAAATTACAAGCTTTAAAATCGGCCACTCGTTATTGAAAAAAGTGTGGAATTGTGAATTAAAAGCGTATCTCTGAGACAGTTGTCACCGGCTTTGGAGCTAAGCATCCCGGGAAGTCAGATAAAGTTTCATCAGAGAAAAGGAAATGATCCTGTTCTGAATAAAAATTGAAAGGTTCTGAAAGTCACTTCTGGAAGACCAGCATGGGGAGGACAGGAATCTTAAGTGTCAACAAAGTTGGACTTAAATACCTAAAATGATTAATTGGTCAAACTAGCATGAGGTTAAAGCTTTTTTGTTCCTAAAATACCTTCGAATTCCAGGAAGGAATTCTTTTCCCCGAGCCGCCCTGAGTGAACCATTAGTTTCCATTTCAGTGATCTGCTTTCTTTCTATGTGTAATCTCAAGTCTCACCTGAGGGCAGATGGCAGGGCGATGACAATGGCAGCCTATCAGAGAATTTGATTTCCAATCTCAGCTCCACAATCCGATACCACACTGTGTATTAAGTCTTGCTATTAAGGATCTCTAAGGTCGAAAGTTAATAGTAAATACTTTTGTGCCTGCCACAGTTCTTTTTATTTTTCAGGACCAAATAAGACAAATGCATGTGAATTGGTTTGGAGAAGATTTCAGATTAATCTTCAAAGTAAGATTGCACCTTAATGAACCCATCTTCGGGTTAATTTGAGAGTATATCTTACCAATAAGGAGTGTAAATTTAATCTAAAATTTTGTTCTCCATTCTGTTCCCAGTTTTCTTTAACAAATAAATCACTGGACTACATGGTAGAAAAGCTGATTTCTGAGGACATCCTGTCCTGGAATATCATTTGATTCAGAAGCTCTCAATCTGAAACAATTTTTAACTGAGACCAAAAGTATATATTTGAACAGGTCAATAAGCATTTAAAAATTTAAAATCGAGGTCTCAATTTCAAACAAAAACAGATGAGTTATTACCTAAAGCAAAATATGTAGCTTTCTAAAGCTGATAAAAAACTCCAATTTAAGAAAATTAAGATTAAGAAAATATTTCAAAACATATACTTTTTTAAATGGCATATTCGAGAATATTTGTTCAAAACAGATTTATTTACCATCAAAACACAGCTGTAGTTGTAAACTATAGTTATTTTTTAACAATTTTATTGAGATACAATTTACATACCATAAAGTTCACTCATTTAAATGTACAATTTATTGGGTTTTAATATATTTACAAAGTTTCCAACCATCATGATGATCTGATTTTAGAACATTTTTATTATCCCAGAAAGAAATGTACCAATTAGCAGTCACTCCTCATTCTCCCTGATGCCAGCCCTCAGCAACAACTAATATACTTTCTGCCTCTAAATAATTGAATATTTCATGCAAATGGACTTTTTTCAAAACGACCACATGCTGTATGAACTCAAGGACACTGTACGAAGGGCTTCTTTCCCTTATCACAATGTCTTTGAGTTTCATTCATGTTGCAGCATGGATTAGTACTTAATTCCTTTAAATTACCAAATAATATTCTGTTGTGTGGATGTACCACATTTGTTTATCCATCCATCAGTTGAAATTTTAGCCGCTGAAGAAGCACAAACAAAACCATGAGATAACACTACATATCCACTAAATGATTATATTTAAAAAGACTTGCTATAGCATATATATATATATATAGCCTCTTTGTAAAAGAGTATAGCAGTTCTTCAAAATGTTACCTATCCAATTACCACACCATCCTCAACTCCACTCCCAGTGTATGTTCAAGAGATATGAAAACGTACGTCCAAATGAAGACATGTACATGAATGTTTGTAGCAACATCATGCACATTAGTGAACGTTTATTTTACACGCCATTTTTACAAACGTATTTCTAATATAAAATTGGATATGTCTAAATTCTATGCAACTTACCAAATATCCCATGTGACAGAATATGTTTCAGGGAAGCTTTGGAGAGGTATATTGTGATAACATAGGCTGGTGTCAATTATCAGTTTCTTGAAGAACAAACAGCTTTTTCTCTTGCTTGTTTTGGTTTTGATTTTAAATATCATCAGGGAATCATCATTAAAGTAGAATTTCTATTTTCTGAAAAAGCCCTCATCAGCCATTATTAAGTAGAATGGTGTCATTAAATATGGCAACAGAAAGACGCATGTTACTATTATTGTTGTTTCGATGAGAGTACTTTGTCTTTGGTATTTTAGCCAGAGTTACATTCTTCATCTTCAGAGAGCTCCCCTCTTCATTTTAGTGCCCTAGTAGGTCACCAAGTCAGCAAGCTCTGAAGACATCTAAGTTGCCTAAACGTTTTTCATTTCTTGCTTATTTTCACCTTGTTTCTCACAGCCATTGCTCTACCTGCCTTTGTGTGTTGCTTGAGCCAGGCTGCATGCTTCTTAAAGATTGCATTCCAATGACTCTGCTTTCTCCTTATGTCTACCTCAGGGTCAGGGCATTCCAAGTTCAGGAAGAAAAGGGAGGAATAATTGTATGCTGGAAACTATAAACAGGCCTGTTTTGCTAGAGTACTCAGAGAAATAAGGTAAAGAGTTGCCTCTGCAGAGAGCAGAAATGGATAAATTCCATCGGTCCATCTTATCCACGGTTTAACCTCTTCCTGATCAGATCAGTGAGTCCCCACTGCTTTTCGTTTTTAGTGAAGCACAATTTTACAAGACGATCTTAGGGACTTGGGACATACAACTTAAAAAGCATTCTCAATGGTAAAAATTACATGCGGTTTGTGAATGTGTCAGTCACTCCTTCCTTGTACCCTGTGCGTGCCTAGACTAGTGCCAGGCACACAGCAGTTTCTCAATAAATGTCTTTAAAACTCATGAACTCCAAAAAGGAGGAGGAAAGCTGAAGCTGGAGACAGGAACTTATTCTGCAAGCCCTAGGATTAACATAGGAGAGCGAAGTGATTGGGTTTGGGTTTCAGAAGGCATTCTCATCTCAGTGTTGAAGATGGGTTGGAGAAGAACAAAGGTAAAACTATATAGAGAAAATGCACTTTTTGCCTAAACCAGAGGAATAAAGACGAAGAGGTGGCCCTCTAGAGATGTGAAGGCGATTTATCTGTGAAGCTGAGAGTGTGGAGGGGGAGAGTGAGGGAAGCACCCAAGATTGTCATGCAGGAGCTAAGCTGAGCTGGGGACTACAGGAGGCGCCTTTACCTGGGGCGGGAACTCCCGTAGGTGGAGGTTGAGGAAGAAGTGGCCAGGCTTGGCTTCCATCGAGGTGTCTGTATCTGGGTGATACCTGGTGATGTGTCGACAGGCAGTGGGTTAAGAAGGTCTCAATTTCAGGAAGGGACTATGGCCTGGTCACATACATTAGCGAGCTGTCCACGTAGAGGGGGCAGTTTACGTCTTGAGAATGGCTGCTTCCAGCAAAAAGAGTATAGGATGAGCAAAGCAGTAGGAATGAAGAATGAAAGCCCCACCTCAGACGTGGGTGAAGCCCTTTACCATACAGAGGTGCTGGGCCATTCCGAAAATCTGTCAGTATTAATAAAGCTTCTGCCACCCCTCTCCTTGGTTGAATTTGTTTCCCCCATCAAACATCCTATGTTGAAGTCCTAACCCCCAACACCTCAGAATGGGGCCCTGTTTGGAAAGAGGCTAAGAGATGTAATCAGTCAAGATGACGTCACACCGGAGTAGGATGGGCCCCTAATCTAACATGACTGTGTCCTTATAAAAAGAAGGCCAGGTGAAGAAGCAGACACAGGAGAACGCTGCATGGGGACTGGAGTTCTGCTGCCAAGGAATCGGTGGAAGCCAGGAAAGAGCCTGCAACAGATCCTTCTGCTGCACCTCCACAGGAAGCAGAGCCCTGCGGACTGCTAGATCTTACACTCTGGCTTCCAGAACAGTGAGTCAATACATTTCTGTTGTTTTAGTGGCTCCGTTTGCCATCCTTTGTGGTGCCGACTCCAGGAAACTGTACAATCCCTGTGCCGTGCAAAGCAAACGTTATATTCTAACCTTCAGTCATACACCCTCTCCCGAGCCTGACATTTTTCATTTTCTTTGATCTTTGCCTCCTGATTCTCAGAGGTTCCTGGATGGGCAGGTCACCCCGTGTGTACTCACCAACCCAGGCCCACACCCCAGTGCCCTGAGACTCGAATTACACCAGCAACGTTCAGCCTCTTCAAAGAACCTAGCCTGTCCATATTTGGCTCTTAAGATTTTAGGTTTCAACCCTGCCTGAAATAAGTGAACTAATATCATTGTCCTCAATTTCCTCATATGGTGGTTAGGTTGCAAGATCATTTCCAGTTCAAAGTTTCTAAAAGCAGCTGCATTGAAAATATTTATCAGAAAGGTGAGGAGGGGTGACCCAATCCCTTCCCTCACCTCATCCCTTCTTATCACTAAACTTCCTGGGCTTTTATCTGGGTAGGAGACTTTGTGTGACATTAACAGGTAAATCCTTAGGATTTTTGGCCAAATCTTTAAGCCTTTCCTATAGACCTCTTAAATATGAAATTTCCACAAGTGGACTATATACCACATTGATATTATTTTCCCCTTTACCCTAAGACTGTCATCTTAAAGCTTCAGACAGTATTGTGATTTGATGTTAACCACGATGTCTTATACAATCATGTTTACAAGGCCACAACTCGAATCATTTTTAGATTTCACGCTTCTAGACTGTAGCCTAAGTTGTTTTATTAATTCCCATCCATAAAGCCTATCCGGTTCTTATTTCAGTGTATTCCTCGTTCTCTACCATCAATATTAGATTATTCGTCAACTGCATTTATATTCTCGCCTCTTATAACTTTACTACTCAAACTTACAATTTCAAATTCAATTTTTTCATAAAACCACTAACCACCTAATTAAACAACCAAACACTCCATTATAACCTTAGAATCTGCAGCTCACCCTGGTAAGCCCTGCACCAGGCTAATGGTGTTATCAGCATGTCTTAAATACTGTTATCTAAATGTTATTGAAACTTTATCACATGTCAACTTGGGAAAAAATGTTGTGCATACTTTTGAGATAAGACCGCTAACTTGGTTCAAGGAATATATCTGTGAGTAACATTTCTGTTTTTTTTTTTTCTGTCATTACTATAGCAGTGAAATGCAAAATTCATAAAAATATTAATATTTTGCCATGAAGTAAAACTCTATTGTCATTTTCATACCTATTAGTAATTCAAGAGAAAACAGTAACTTCTTCTCAATCTTAGCTTTGATAAAAATTATAAATATATTTTTAAAACAATATGTATTGTTTAATTAAAATAAACAATATATTTCGCTCTTTCATCCACCAAGCACAAAGCAGGTTCTCATAAAAAACAAAATATTATTAATTGGTTATTCGAAAGCATAGTTAATAGTGTAGAACTCTGTTTTTAATTAAGCATTTTTATATGTAAGAGTGTCATAGTTAATAGGAAGTGGCCATTTTATAGATGGTTGGTGACAGCATCATATTGAATGGGATGTGACTCTTATGGTGTATGACAAGAGTCTATTCCTTCAAAGGGAGAGGTGGCAGGGAGGTTAATTAACCTTTCATCAGTTAAGAGTCCTTTATCGATGAGAATGTAAAGAGAAATTCATCTCAAAACAAGTTTGTGGATACGGGTTGTTTTACCCCTTTTCTAGATAAAGGAGCTGAATTTCATATCCCAAATCTAGTTGCAGCCATCTGTAGCCAAGTTAACCACATCGTCCTATTTCTGCTGATCAGAAAAGAAGCCTCTAGCAAACCATCTATATTAATGCAAAGGAAAACTTTCTATCCAAATAACCTGAATTTAAATGTAGTAGATTTTAAATTAATAAGCTTTTACTTGTTACTGAGATTCTACCTTATTGCAAACTGGGTTTCTTTCCAATCCTAAGGAGACAGTTATTCTTTTTTTCTTTCTTTTTTGAGATAGGGTCTCGCTCTGTTGCCCCAGGCTGGAGTGCAGTGGCACGATCTCCGCTTACTGCAACCTCTGCCTCCTGGATTCAAGTGATTTTCCTGCCTCAGCTTCCCAAGTAGCTGGGATTACAGGCATGCGCCACCACACTCGGCTAATTTTTTATATTTTTGGTAGAGATGGGGTTTCACCATGTTGGCCAGGTTGGTCTTGAACTCCTGACCTCAAGTGATCTGCCTGCCTCAGCCTCCCAAAGTGCCGGGATTACAGGTGTGAGCCACCGTGCTCAGCCTCAGAACGGCTTCTTTTAATTGCTTTTAGTAAAGTACAAGAAGAGAGAAACTCTGCCTTGCCCCTCTCACACACACGCGTGCACACAGACACACACACATAGGCAGGCAGGCCCACATTAGCACCCATGAGTAGGGAACTGTAGACTTTTCGTTGTCTTTATAAATCAATGGGATGTAATGAATATTTTTTCTGATGGCTGAGGCCTTATAGTTATATTAATGAGATTATGGCGCCATCGTGTGGTAATATGACATCATTTTTAAAAATTATTTTTTACTGGCTGGGCACAGTGGCTCAAGCCTGTAATCGCCAGCACTTTGGGAGGCCAAGGCGGCTGGATCATGAGGTCAGGAGTTCGAGACCAGCCTGGCCAACATGGTGAAACCCCGTCTCTACTCAAGATAAAAAAAATTAGCGGGACATGGTGGTGCGCACCTGTAATCCCAGCTACTTGGGAGGCTGAGCAGGAGAATTGCTTGAATCCGGGAGGCTGAGGTTGCAGTGAGCCAAGATCATGCCATTGCACTCCAGCCTGGGCAACAGGCCAAGACTCTGTCTCAAAAATATATATATTTTTTACTTATGAAATACTTAAAATGCACTAAAAGGTACAGAAATAATAACAAATATTTGTGTACCCAAGTTTATGATATTACTTTATATATTTCTCTAAATTAAATAAATAATCTTCACAAATACACAGATACTATCCCATCTCTCCATTCTTGGAGGTAACTACTGACTTCTGAGTATTAGTTTTGTTTCTTATGTAAATATGTATAATAATTACTATGAACCATTATTTTATCATTTGAAATGTCTACAACACATATGGCATCATTCTATTGAGACACACATTGGCAGATATACGCATGTGTATGTATACATATTCCCTTGCAATCTGTGGTATTCATTCAATGGTAGGTTTTGAAGTTTTATCTATTTATATTTGTAGTTCTAGTTCTTTTTTAACAACAGTATAGTATTAATACATCTCTTTAAACAGGATAGTGAAGTTGATTCCATTTGCTCAATATAATAAATTACACTGCAAAGAACATTCTTTTACATGTCACAGTGTATGGGTTTCCTCTGGGGTTAAGACCTTGGCATGAAATTGCTTTCCAAACCTTATGCTCCTGTCTGTCTTTCTAATGCCTTTGTAGCCATTAAAACACCTCAGCTACAAGGTTGAATCAATGAGGTGAAAGCAGAAAGCTTCCTATTGTATTCTTGATGTTAAAGGGTTGTTTCTATTACACCATGGTGTGTAATGTTTGCTATTGTTTATTATGCATACAATTTAGCAGGTTAAGAAAATTCCCTTCCCTTCCAAATGTTCTAACAGTTTTATCTTGAATAACTACTATTTTAAAATGCATTTTTATATCTGTTGGAATGGAATCAAACGTGATTCCTTTTTGACAATTTTTATGTGCTTGAAATAAAGTGATATTTTATATGCACTCGTGTAAAAAAAATTAAACATTTAAACAGGACTTCCTCCCTACCCAGATGATAATGGAGTTTTTGCTCTATATCTTTGCTAGGCTCAACATATTTTGAAGTGTGCTTTGCACTGGGTGTGAGATGAGCCACTTTCATTACGCCTGCCACAGTCGAGCAAGTATAAATATGTAGGTTTCTGTTCTCGTAGCCCTCTATTTTTATATACAAAATATTGCAAAGAATATACATCTGGGATAATTATCTTGGCTAGTCAATTAACAAGAAAAGCCAGATCTACATTCTCCTGACACAACTGGTTTATTATTGCCTTTACTTATACAACTTCCCCTTTGTTAACTCTAAGCTCTTTAAGGATAAAGGGCTTGGTTACTTCATATTCTCACACAGCATACTGCCAGGCACATAGTAGATCTCTACAAATGTTTGTGGAAAGAATCAGTGAGCAGCATCAGGGAGAATCTTGCTTTTATTAGTATTTGGGTTATTATTTTTGAGTCAAACACATTATAGCCCCTATTTTGTTGGGCATAAATTGATTCAACAATAATGAACAGAGAGAAGTTTAATACACAGAAAGTGCAATGGAGTTGCAATGTGAGAGGTTTACATTTTTGTTTGAACTTCAAGAAAGAGATATTTAAGGATTAAAACCTGGAATTGGAAAATGAAAAGGAAAAATGCTATTAAAAATCAGCAAAATTTTATAAAGAAACAAAATTAACATCTCGATGTAAAATATATCACCACTGAAATTTAAAACTTGGCAAACAGTGGGCATCTTAATCAGACACTGTTGAAGATCGAAACAAGGAGCTGAACAACATGTAGAAGAAACTAACTGTAATGCACAGCATACATAGAGATGGAAAACATGGAGGAGAGGTTAAGACACATGAAGTACAAAATAAGGTCCAGGATATGGTTTACAGGACCTTTAACAAAAGAACTGAGAAACAGGAGTACAGCAATATTTCAAGACATAATGACTAAGAGTTTTCCAAATTAAATGGAATAAATGAATCCTCAGCTTCAAAAACAAAACAAATACCAAGAGAAATAAATGTTCAAATATCTCCCATTTCAGACAAATTTTAGAACTATAAAATCCCTCCCCTCAAAAATTAAACTCCAAATTACCTATAAAATGGATTAAAAATGATAAGCTAGAAAATACCAGAATAACATCTTCCAAGTGCCAAAAGGAACTGCTATAAATCCAGAGATTTGTATTCAGTTAATCTCTCATTGAAGAACAAGAGAGAAATAGTTTTCAGACACACTGAAAAAATGTCATGAGGGCATATCATGAAATGAACTTCTGAAGGATGTACCCCAGAAAGAACAAAATCACATCCAGAAAAACTATGTGAATTTCAAAACTGAAAGTAAGCAAAGATTCTGGGAAACAGGAAGGTCGATCTAAACAAACACAATTTTCAGCAAAAGAGAAGAATGTCCAAGAAAAGGTGACTGAAAAGTAAATGCAATGGGAAAAAGATCTGAACAGACAGCTCCCCAAAGAAAATAGACCAATGGCACACAGGCATAAACACATGAAAAGATGCTCGACATCATGTGTTACTAGGGAATTGTAAATTAACGCAACAATGAGATACCACAACACACCTACT
Source organism: Theropithecus gelada (assembly GCF_003255815.1). NCBI lineage: Eukaryota > Metazoa > Chordata > Mammalia > Primates > Cercopithecidae > Theropithecus > Theropithecus gelada. The sequence continues at coordinate 55,532,907 of NC_037685.1, forward strand.
AGAATAACTAAAATCCAATATACTGACAACTCCAAATGCTCGTGAAGGTCTGAAAGAACAGGAACTCTCATTCATTGCTGGTGGGAATGCAAAATGATTCCATTCCCTTCTATTTGACACGGATACCCCCATGAACACCTGAAACTGTGGTAGCACTGAACCCTTCATGCTCTATGTTTTTTCCTGTAGAGCAACGGGCGGGTAGCATATACAGCATGGATCCCCTGCACAAAGGGATGATCACATCACAAGCAGAATGGAGTAGGGTGACATGAGGAACATGATGTTTCAGGAATAGATAAAGAGATAGATAAGTAGATCCAAATATAGACTGTGAAATTATTGTCAAGCTAATTAACACCTCATCTACTTTTTTTTTGTGGTAAGAATATTTAAAATCTATTCTTTCAGATTTCTTGAAGAACTTAAAACAGAGCCACCATTCAATCCAGGATTCCCACTACTGGGTATATATCCAAAAGAAAATAAGTTGTTCTACCCAAAAGACACATGCCCTCCTATGTTCGTCACAGACATGTTCATTGCAGCACTATTCACAATAGCAAAATCATGGAGTCAACCTAGGTGTCCATCGAGGGTGGACTGGATAAAGAAAATGTGGTACAAATACACCATGGAATACTACATAGCCACAAAAAGAATGAAATCATGTCTTTTGCAGCAACATAGATGCAGCTGGAGGCCACTATCCTGAGCTAATTAAGGTAGGAACAGAAACGCAAATACCACATGTTCTTACTTAGAGGTGGAAGCTAAACATTAGGTACTGGCAGATGTAAAGTGTCCAACAATGGACACTGGATGCTGCTTCTGGGGGAGGAGGCGAAAGAGGGGAAGAGTTGAAAAATTAACTGTTGGGTACTATACTCACTAACTGGGTGACAGGATCCATCATACCCCAAACCTTAACATCACACAATATGCCTATATAACAAACTTGCACATGTACCCCTGAATCTAAAATTTAAAAAGTTGAAATTATTAAATCTTCTCTTTAAGCAATTTTGAAATATACAAACATTATTATTAACTGTAGTCACCAGGTTGTGCAATAGGTCACTGAAACTTATCCTTCCTGTTAAACTTCATATCATTTGGCCAACATCTCTTTTTTCCCCATCCACAACCTCCCCTACTCCAGCCCCTGGTAATCACCATTCTACTCTGATTCTATTGAGTTCAACGTTTTTAGATTCCACATATAAGTAAGACCATGTGGCATTTGTCTGTCTTTGGCTGGCTTATTTCACTTACTATAACGGTTTCCAGTTTCATTCATGTTGTTGCAAATGACAAAATTACCTTCTTTTAAGGTCCAAATACCATTGCATTGTGTGTACCACATTTTCTTTACCCTTTCATCCAATGGGCACTTTTTTCCCTATCTTCGCTATTGTATTATGAGTATGGCAGTACAGATATTTCTTTGACAAATGAATTTCAATTTCTTTGGATATATACCCAGTAGTGAGATTGCTGGATCATATGGTAGGTCTATTTTTAATTTTTTGAGGAAATACCGCACTGTTTTCCATAATGACTGTACTAATTTAAATTCCCACTGACAGTGTACATTGGTTCTTTTCTCCATGTACTTGGCAACATTTGCTATATTTTGTCTTTTTGACAATAGCCAACCTAACAAGTGTGAGGTATGAGTTACTATCTCACGGTGGGTTTTATCTGCAGTTGCCTGATGATTCGCGATGGGCATTTTTTCATATATCCGTTGGCTGTGTGTCGTCTTTTGAAAAATATCTGTTCATGTCCTTTGCCCCTTTTTTGATCAGGTTGTTTTTTTGCTATCGAGTTGTTTGAGCTCCTGAAATTTTTTTATGAGCTTAAAATTTGTATCGTTGGGCATGGGGGCTGTGGGGCTAGGAGTGCTTTGCAATCCTCTGTCCAGTGTTCTCATGCTCTTCCTACATGTGTTCTCCATTGAGTAACCAGCCACACACACGCCATTGCCCTCCCAGATGGTGCCCGAATTCAGGCATGGCCATAGCCCCAGCTTCCGCATTTTAGTGCCCAATGGTTTCAGTTCTTCAGCTTCTGCCCATGCATGCCCTGCTTCCTAATATTTATACACGTCAGAGGGCACAGAAGTATGGACAGAAGTCTAGCTCTAATCCCCAGATAGAACTGAATTTCCCATACATTCTCAGTTTATACATGTACGCTGGACTCTAAGTAATGAAGCTATGCTTAACGAAATACATTCAAATTACAGGCAAATACTGTTGAATGAAAGAGTCTTTTAAAATCATTGCTTACAGCATGAATTACCTCTGGAAGTTAGCTGGTCTTTTTTCTGTTTTCTTCAAGCAGATACAAAGATGTTGCCACCAGAGAGCACCATGGTACTGCCTTAATCTTTATATGTCACTTTTTCATTAATCCCTCATTTTAGGGGTGACAAATAATAGCAAGGATAATTTAAACCAAATCTGGAAAATTCTTTCATTCTAGTTCTGGATTTAAAAATCAATTATGAAAACATTTTAAAATTGTGTTTTTAAACATCCTAACATAAAAATGTTTAAATAGTTCTGCTAAAAATTGATCCTGGTGCTTCAATGTTAATTACGTTTTACTTAGGTAAGTTTATATGCCATCTATTTGCTGATTCTCATGAGGTGTTTGTGCTAATAATTTGTGGGTTTTGTTACTTTAAGTTAGGGTTAGTGTAAAAGTCTACGTTCATCCTATTTATGAATCTTGAGACTTGCCGATGGGTCTTTGAATATTGTTTCAGAATTATGCCATTCTTTTATTGAATACACATTTATGCCTATCTTTCCCCTTTTCTCATCTGTGACTCAATAAATAATATCTAAGGGTACTTTCAGATCTAATTGTCTATTATTTTATACCAACATCTTCAGAATGCACCAGCCAGAAAATACTGCTTCAGTGATATAACATATGAACGTCTGTGTGTGTGAAAATGGACTGTGCGATTGTGTTCTCTTTTATAACCATGATGATGTTTTTAAAATAAAGCTTATATGCTCAGGCTCCCCAAACGAGTAAACATACTAGAGTTTCTTCATCCTTTGAATGATTATAATTAGATAAAATATGCGCTAGTGTTTCCATTGTGTAATAAATGCTTCGTACTCCGTTTTCTGAAGTGACTAACAATACAATATTGTGTCTGTATGATCAGACTTTGTGTTTGGTCAAGTGTGGTATTACCAGTGTGCTTATCAAGCTTAGTCAGAAGGCATTACCTGAGTAACATTTTATTATAGCTATAAAATACAGTCTCATGTGATAAATATAAGCTACCCCTCAAGATATACAAAATAATTCACTGCTAGTTTTGAAAGCTATGACTTGAAATTAAAATGGGTAGAAAATACTCCTTATTACAGCTCTTCCTGTACTGGCTCTGAAGAAATAATCCAATAATCTACTGATTATTTTCCTCATAGGCATTCCTTTAAAAATTTAAAGCTTCTGTATTTGGGTTTTGTTTCTGGTAGGGGGAGTAAAATTGTGAAAGGGACACAAGAAAATGTCAATAGTTTATATGAAAGAAACGCAAATTGTATGATTTAAAATAACAGAAGACATGCTATCACGGCGAAGTGGGCATCTGTCGCTGTAGCTCTAAAAGCATGTGTCTGTGATCTTCTGTTAAATGGAATATTTGTGCTTTAGGAAACTTTAATTTGGATTAAACATGGGGCCATATTATCAACATACATGAGCCTTCCTTATTGGCTTCTGGTGGTGACTAAATGAGAAAGGTAGGAGATAAAGTTCTCTCCAGATACATTGAAACTCTTGTCTCAAAAACTGCTCTTCAGAGCACCACTCCGGGAAAAGATTAGGGGGTTCACCACCGGAAAAAAACTGATTTGGTGATCAGAAAAGTATAGAAAAGCCTGCTTAACATGTCTCCTTCCTAAAGATTCACAGTGAACATTATTATTTAAGAGCTTTGAGAAATTCTGGAATAAAGAGACCTGATGGAAATTTTTTAATACACTGTTGCTAATCTGTAAGACCATAAAGGCCAGGCACGGTGGCTCAGGCCTGTAATCCCAGCACTTTGAGAGGCCAAGGCAGGCAGATCACGAGGTCAGGAGATCAAGACCATCCTGGCCAACATGGTGAAATACCGTCTCGACTAAAAATACAAAAATTAGCTGGGCGTGGTGGCGGGCACCTGTAGTCCCAACTACTCAGGAGGCTGAGGCAGGAGAATCGCTTGAACCCAGGAGGCGGAGGTTTCAGTGAGCCGAGATTGTACCACTGCACTCCGGCCTGGCAACAGAATGAGACTCCATCTCAGATACTGCAAGACTCTGTCTCAAAAAAAAAAAAAAAAAGACTGACGGGCACGGTGGCTGACGCCTGAATCCCAACACTTTGGGAGGCTGAGGCAGGCAGATCACCTGAGGTCTGGAGTTCATGACCAGCCTGGCCAACATGGTGAAACTCCATCTGTACTAAAAATACAAAAAATTAGCCAGGTTTGGTGGCACACACCTATAATCCCAGCTACTTGGGAGGCTGAGGCAGGAGAATCATTTGAACTCGAGAAACTGAGATTGCAGTGAGCCGAGATCACATCACTATACTCCAGCCTGGGCAACAACAGCAAAACTAACTCAAAAAAAAAAAAAAAAGACAACTGAGAAATGGAAATCCAGGTTTGCCACTTACCAACTGAGTGATCTTGGATAAGATATCTCAATTCTCTGGCTCTTGTTGACATTAAGTTATGTGACACATAATGCTAAAGGTACACAGGAAACGTGGAATAGATATTAGGGGGGTTTTACCTTCTGTCATAACATGCTTTTAAATCCTATAGTTGTATAGAGCATGTGTTCTAATAAACTAGCTGCTAATTTATGTTTCTATTGAAGAAAATCATTTGCTTTCATGCACCCAGTTCTATGGTGGACACCTCGTGTTCTTGACTACCTGTCACCCATCCCTCGCTCTTTCCAAAATACCCTGATTTATTAGTCAGGCATTAACCTTTCTACGGTATAGCCTCTGCATGTCCAGGGAAAGGTGCCCACCCCAAGCTCGGAGGTTGGCTGTAGGGGTTGACTTAGGAAAAGGTGATGACACAAATGAGATCGATGTGACTCAGGAGAGTGTTTCTGTGTGCCGTTCCTAGCCAGGGTATAGACGGGGTGCTGTCCTGGGTGGGGCATTCTCCATCTGCCTGTCCACACCCATTCTCCACCCTGCCCCTCTAGGCTTTATGTCTTGAAAACTATCTTCTGTGGATTGCTTCATGTACACTCCCCGGATCTCTTGTTTGGGGATGATTTTGGCTAATGGAAGACACTGCCACAGAATATGTAGCAAGAGAAAATAATGGCTGTCTTTCATCTTTCTCTCCGCGCGACTGTCTCTCAGCATGTTATTATGTAGACCTACACAGCCTCTCCTACTAACTTCAAGACTTTCAGAGGCTATGACAGGAAAAGGAGAACTGGCATGGCAAATTCAAAATTTCTTTTTGTATTCTGAAAGCAAAGTCAAGTCTTAGAGCTGACGCCTATCAATAACTTTTATTTCATCACATGAATAAACGAATAAGAATATAAGAAAATATTAATGGAGAATAAATGAATACATATATAAATAAATGAGAATAAGATAATTCGAGATGCTGTGAGCATGTGGCATTCCAGTTGTTGTGGAGGGACACACACAGATGAGGAGTGGACAGTTTTACCTGGATGGGGACAGAGATGTCCAGGAAAGTGGTTTCATAAAGGAGACTACAATTAAGCTCAGTTTTCAGAAAAATATTTTCAATGAACAAGAAGAGGAAAAGGAAATTACTAGCAAGTGACTGTTCAACTACTTAATAAAAATTAGAGTTTGGAAACAAACATATGTTCTGAGAAACTTTACGTAGTTCATCAGGGTTGAAATACTGAGCCTGAAGCATCAGAAACAGGGCAAGAGACCCGTCAGAGGCAGACCAGGGCGCCTCCCGGCTAGGCCCTTTCCACGACATGAGAGAAGTGGGCTTCATCCTTCTGACAGACGGTTCGTGTTTATGAATGTCACGCAAGAGGTGAATATGACCAGTGCTGGACCTTTTTTTTTTTTTTTTTTTTGAGAAAGGTCCTCACTCTGTAGCCAAGGCTGGAGTGCAGTGGTGCAATCTTGGCTCACTGCAGCCTTGAACTCCCGGGCTTAAGCAATCCTCCTGCCTCAGTCTCCTGAGTAGAGAGGAGCACACAGGTGGAAGAGTACGCGGACGGACACCAGCAGGCCAGCAGGCCATCGATGGGAGGAACGAGGCAGAGTTTGGCGGGAGCAGCGGGAGAAGAGTTGAAGGAAAATCACCTCCCTTCTGGCTCCCCCCATCTGCTGAGAGCTACTTCCACTCAATGAAATCTTGCACTCATTCTCCAAGTCCACTTGTGGTCTGACTCTTCAGGTACATCAAGACAAGAACCCAAGATACAGAAAGCCCTCCATCCTTACAACAAGGTAGAGGGTCCAACTGAGCTGGTTAACGCCTAAGACGGCAAAACTAAAAGAGCACCCTGTCACACACGCCCACTGCAGTTTCAGGAGCTGTAAACATTCACCCTTAGACACTGCCATGGGGTTGAAACCCCACAGCCCGCCCATGTGTTCTCCCCTAGAGGTTTGAGCAACTGGGCGCTGAAGAAGCGAGCCACACCCCCATCACACGCTCCCGAGGGGACAAAGGAACGTTCCCATTTCACCCCTGCCTTGGCCTCCCACATTTCTGGGATTACAGGTGTAAGCCACCAGGCCTGGCCCCAGTGTTGTATTTTAAAGACTCCTCTGATAATACAATGTAGAGCATGAATAATGGAGATGAGAGGAAAACTAATTATCCGGGTAAGAGATTCTAAATTAAGATCTGTGGGATGGAGGAACCTGCTTTTCGACGAGTAAACTGTAAAGGTGTTAAACAAGTGATTTATGTACAGAACAGGTGAAGGTAAGAGAAAAAGGATGAATTCCATATTTCTAGCCTTGGTGTATGGAAAATGTCTTTGCTTGGGATCCCATGACATAGACTAGAGTGGCTTCAACAAGGGAGCTTTAGTTTCTCCACAATTCTAGACTCAGGGATATCGTGCCAGTATGGCTGGATTCCACTGAGGGCTCCCCTGGGGTTGCAGGTCGCACCTTCTTGCTGAGTGCTCACATAACCTCTTCCTTGTGTGCATTCAGAGAAAGCGAGCCTCTGGCTGCTCTTCTTATGGAACACTAGACCTACCATATCAGGCTCCTACTCTTACAACCTCATTCGACCATAGTTACTTCCTTATAGGCCCTATTTCCAAATAGAGTCACACAGAGGGCTGGAATCAGTATGTGAACTCTGGGGACACAATTCAGTCCAAAACAGCAGAGCATCCTCTCAGTAGAGAACCTTAATTTTTTGTTGTTGCAATTTTATATAGCAGTACTAGACTTTCACCCATCCTTTTGGTATTATTCTCTAATAAGTAGTTACAATGTATTTGAGCTTTTGAGGCCTGTACTCTTTCTGGTGTAAGTAGAATCCTTTTACGATACTACAGTGGTATTTGACTGGAAAAGATGAGTCTCTTAAAAATAATGCTATGTTAAAGCTCGTGATGTGATCGGCAAGGCAGTTCTGTTTCTGGACCCTGAGGGAATCATACTTAAGAAACATTTTCCAGGGCTGGGCGCGGTGGCTCACACCTATAATCCTAGCGCTTCGGGAGGTCAAGGCGGGCGGATCATGAGGTCAGGAGATTGAGACCATCCTGGCTAAAACGGTGAAACCCCGTCTCTACTAAAAATACAAAAACTTAGCCGGGCATGGTGGCAGCGCCTGTGGTCCCAGCTACTTGGGAGGCTGAGGCAGGAGAATCAGTTGAACCCAGGAGGCGGAGGTTGCAGTCAGCTGAGATCGCACCACTGCACTCCAGCCTGGGCGACAGAGCAAGACTCCATCTCAAAAAAAAAAGAAGAAGAAGAGAGACAACACTATTTGAAATTTTCCAGTCCTCTGTGCTTCTGTGAATTAGCCTTCAAAGGAAAGTTAGTGATCCCGGATTGTATTTACGGTTATTCTTTGAATAATTGATGTGTAGAAAATTCATCTTCTCTAGGATACTACAGGGTAGATCCAGCAGAACTGGTAAATAGGCTGTTGGTGCTATTCAGATTTCGTATCAAAAAGAGTAAGATAGATACATAGATACACAGATAGACGCTAGGCAGAATGAGAGCATCAGTGATGTGGAACACACTAAGCCAGGCACCAAGGACGTAGACACAAATCAAACACATACCCCACCCTGAGGAAGATTCACTTATTTATTCAGCAAACACTTATTCAGTATTACTCAATGGCCAAATAGTAAAGAAAGAAAATAAGTAGGAATGATATCTACCATCATGGATCTTATACTGTATAAGAAGCAATGGCAATTAATAAGCAATTGCAAAACCAAAATCCCACTTTGATAAGTGCTATCAGAGAAAACTGCATTCCAGTAGTGATCCTAACGCTAATTTCAAAGACTTGTAATACGCAAACTATTTTATATATATATATATATATATATATATATATATATATATATTTTTTTTTTTTGAGACGGAGTCTCACTCTGTCGCCCAGTGCTGGAGTGCAGTGGTGCAATCTAGGCTCACAGCAAGCTCCACCTCCCGGGTTCACGCTATTCTCCTGCCTCAGACTCCTGAGTAGCTGGGACTACAGGCACCCGCCACCACGCCCGGCTAATTTTTTTTATTTTTAGTAGAGACGGCGTTTCACTGTGTTAGCCAGGATGGTCTTGATCTCCTGACCTCATGATCTGCCCACTTCAGCCTCCCAAAGTGCTGGGACTACAGGTGTGAGCCACCGCACCTGGCCTCTCTCATTGTATTAACTAATTTCAGAGTGCCTATCAGGCACCAGGCATTCTGGGGGTTGGAGGTATAAAAATTCCTGCTTTTGTAAAGCTTATATTTTTATATAGTAGCAAAAGACTGAGAACGATGGACCAAACACACACACACACAGTCATGTGTCAATTAATGATGGGGACACATTCTGAGAAACACTGTTAGCCAATTCCATCATGTGATCATCCTTGTGTACTTTCACAAACCTACACGGTATGGCCTGCTACACACCTAGGCTATATGATGCAACCTAGTGCTCTTAACAAACCTGTATGGCATGTGACTACTGAATACTGTAGGCAACGGTAGCATAATGGTAAGTGTGTATCTAAATACATCTGAACATAGAAAAGTATAGTAGAAACGCAACATTAATTTATAGGACCACTGTCATATATGCGGTCTGTTGTTGACCAAAACATCATCCTATGGTGCATGACTATATAAGATGAACAAGATATTATATATAAAAACAATTATATATGTTATTAACAAGATATTATATGCAAGATATATGTGTATATCCATTCATATATGCAATATACATATACAGACACATGTGTGTATATATGTATTTTTGTCTGAAGTGCAACATACATATACACACGTGTGTGTGTATATATGTTTTTCTTTGTCTGAAATGTCAAATAACGTTTGACATTTCAACATCATTTGTCATTGACAAATGACGTTTGTCAATGAATAGCGCTAGTACTGTACCAACCAAGTATCCAAAATATTTAGGGGGAAAAAAATTAAAAATAACAATACAACAAAAAATAAGACAAAATACGACATAGTATAACGGCTATTTACCTAGCATTTACATTGCACTGGGTACTATAACTAATCTAGAGGTGATGGAAAGTATACAGAACAGGTAATGTGCAAATAGTACTCCATTTGAGCACCTGTGAATTTTGGTATTTGTAGGGACCCTGGAATCGATCCCTCATGGATACCAAGGGAGGACTGTACATTAAAATGTAGGAGTAAAAACTTCCTCTTCTATAGCGATTCAACATCAGAACATTCTGCTCATCTCTCCAGACTATCCCCAGACTCTTGATATGAAATGTCAGGAGAATTGGTCACAGAAAGATGGGTTAGATTTTTTTTTTTTTTTCTGAGACAGAGTCTCGCTCTGTCGCCCAGGCTGGAGTGCAGGGGCGGGATCTCGTCTCACTGCAACCTCCGCCTCCCGGGTTCACGCCGTTCTCCTGCCTCAGCCTCCCAAGTAGCTGGGACTACAGGCGCCCGCCACCACGCCCGGCTAGTTTTTTTTTTTTTTTTTTTTTTTTCAGTAGAGACAGGGTTTCACCGTGTTAGCCAGGATGGTCTCTATCTCCTGACTTCGTGATCCACCTGCCTCGGCCTCCCAAAGTGCTGGGATTACAGGCATGAGCCACCGTCCCTGGCCGAGTTTTTGTTTTTCATGCCATTGTACCTTTACTAATACTATAGCTGGGGAGAAACAGAACTATAGTCAGGACTCCTGCCTGGACAACAGCTCATTCTTCATGAAATAAACTTCAGGTCAGATTTCATTAAGCACGTCAGAAGTAGATGTTTCCTTGGTGGATAACACATAATTCCTCCATGTGACATATTCAAGGGCAAAGCTTAGGAATGACATTATCCACGATGAAATCTGCTCAGAGGTCAGGATGGATATATTGCCCATCACATGTGGCATCTCCATCATTCACTATTCGGAGATAGAGCTCTCGGGTTAAACCTGAGAACCCATTTGGATTGAGGCACATTTTTCACACCTCCCTGTCAATAAATTCTATGTGACATAAAATTGACTACACTAAGGTTGAGAATTCTGAAAAATTTTATTCGGGAAATCTGCTTTAGCATCTGTTTCTAGTTTATTGTTTCTGTAAAATTAACTAAACAAAGACAATGTCCTAAAAAGCCAAATTTCGTTTAATGAGCTGGGGATACTCCTGTCCAAATTAAACAGACGAGAAGTGATTGGAATGACTCGCGGAACCACTGAAAACTTGATGTCCTTCTGTCAACATCTTTATTCATTCTAACCCCTATCAAGATCAAACTCACTTTCTTTTGTTTGTTTGTTTTCACGGAGTCTCACTCTGTCACCCAGGTGGGAGTGCAGTGGCGTGATCTCGGCTCACTGCAACCTCCAACTCCCTGGTTCAAGCAATTCCCCTGCCTCAACCTCCCAAATAGCTGGGACTACAGGCGCCCGCCACCACACCAGGTTAATTTTTTGTATTTTTAGTAGAGACGGGATTTTACCATGTTAGCCAGGATGGTCTCGATCTCCTGACCTCGTGATCTGCCCACCTCAGCCTCCCAAAGTGCTGGAATTACAGGCATGAGTCACCGCACCTGGCCTCAAACGCACTTTCTAGAAAAACAGGTTTAAAGTTCTAAAGTCCTGAGTTGTAACCTCAGTTCTATTACTTCCTAAGTATATAATCTCAGACAATGTCTAAGCTTCCTTATCACTTTCCTCAATTTGGAAAATGGCCACAAGACCTAAAGCTATTTCTTAGGGTGTTTGGAGAATTTTGGAAAAGTATTTAAAGGCAGAGAATGCTATAGGTTGTCATATATTTTAATCACCCTAATCAAATTATTTGATTTTCCACCTAAGAAGTTTAGTCTCAGTATCACATGCCATTTGAATGGCTATCAGAATAACCTCGGTAGTCGTGGCACTTGGGGTGAAACTGCAGACAATGAGAAGTTGAAGTGATGATCCCCTAAAGGTCATTCAACAGTTCACCAGCCAGAAAACAAGCCATTACCGAGAGTGAATAAAAGCGCTAACAGATGCATTTCCCAGGTGTGCTAAGTTTCAAAAATGAGCTAATTCTAAGCTATGCTCCAGAGCCCAGCTTAGAGACTGTCACTCTTGCTCTAGGTTGACAAATATGTGGTTTAATTCCACACTCATGGTGAATGCCTTTAGTCAGTGGATGAACTTTTATGTTCAGCTTGCAAGAAGCATCCGAATCCTTCCAGTCAGTGTTCCAGACTGTTGCTAACCATATTAGTGCTGGCACATGAATGACACCTGTTTGCCATTTCAGTTCTAGGGCTTTAGTCTCTTTTGATGAGGGAACGCTGTAGACTTCAACAAACGTAAATAAAACGTAAATAAAAACTTATAAATAAAAGCTTATAAAAATTATTTGAGCTAATAAATGGCTTAAACAAATTTGAAGGATATAAGATTAACATATTAAGACAAAAATCAGTGTATTTCTCTACACTAGAAATGAACACTCTGAAAATAAAATTGGGAGAAAAATACGTTTATAATTGCATTCAAAACATAAAATACTTAAGTATAAATTAAGCAAAATAAGTGTAAACCTTGTACACTGAAAACTATAAACATTGTTGAAAAAAACTGAAAACAATCAAAATTAATGGCGACATACCATCTTCATGGTAAGATTTAATATTGTTAAAATGACAGTACTGCCCAAATTGACCTACAGAGTCATCTCAATTCCTATCAAAATCCCAGCTGTTTTATAGAAATTGACAAACTGACTCTCAAATTCATATGGAAACACAAGGGACTCGGAATAGCCAGGAAAAGAAATTGAAAAGAAAGGATAAAGTTGAAAGACTCACACTTCCTGATTTCAAAACTTACTACAAAGTGACAGTAATCGAGACAATGTGATACTGTCATGAAGACAGACATACAAATCAATAGAATAGAATTGAGAGTCCAGAAATTAACCTTTTCATTCATCGTCAATTGGTTTTCAACAAGGTGCTGAGACAGTTAAGTGGGGGAAAGAAGTGTCTTTTCAATAAATGGCACTGGAACAGCTTTATTTCCATAAAAAGAATGAATAACTTCTAACTCATACCATACACAAAAATTAAAACTCCAAATGGACCATAGACCTCAATGTCTATGAGATAAAAGACTTAAAACTACAAAACTCTTAGAAGAAAACATAAAAGTCAATCTTCAGGACCTTGGGTTAGGCAATGGTCTCTTAAATAGGACGCCAAGAGCACAAACAAAAACATCCACCAAAAACAGATAAACTGGGGCCGTATCAAAATTTAAACGTTTATGCTACAAATCATACCACCAAGAAAGCAAAACTACAGCACCAGAGAATTGGAGAAAATATTTTCAAATCACATACCTGGTCGAGGCCTTCTACCCACTGTATCTTGTTTTCACGAAGAGCTGGTTCTTGCAGCTCCCGCGGCCCGATTCACACAGCCCAGGACCATAGATGAGCTAATTCCTCCCTCTTCAAACCTTTGCAGCATGTGCCTCTGGGTGTCACCTAATGGCTCCGGGACCAAACTACAATTTACCTGTAATTCTGGAGGCCTTCCCCCTTCCACTTCAGCCCCTCACCCTCCTGTCGTTTCGGTTCCTCAGCGGGTCACTTTGCCATCCACTCAGCCTGCTTCTCTGTACCCTTCTTCGCACATGGACGCCAGTAATCACCAGTGTGCTTCTGCTGCTTCTACTCCTTCAATTCCCCTTTCTCACACTCTCAACCGGTCTGCGTCCATATGCACCCGCTCAACCTTACTTTTTTGAAAGAATGGAAGGATACTTGTACTCAATATGGTCCTACTTCTTACGTTAAAATGGTATTACAAACGTTTTGTAGGGAGGTCATTTTACTTCCTTGAGACTGGGACCTTTTGGCAAAAGCTGTTCTGACCCCAGCTCAGCATTTACAGTTTCGTCCTTGGTGGTCCGAAGAGGTCTGTTTACAGGCTCAGCTCTATTGGACTCAGGGCAGTCTAGTTAGGCAGGCTTAGCTCACAGGTTCCCATAGTTTCTCTGATACTTAGGCCCAATTAGGCTTTGACGCTTTTACCATGGAACAAGTAACAAATGTGTGTATGAGAGCTCGGGATAAATTACGTGCCCCTGGCCAAGCTCGTGTTTCTTTTACTACTGTTAAACAAGCTCAGTTGCTTTTAATATCATTTTAAACAAAGGAGATAAGACACGTGGTCCCGGGATGGGCTCTGGCATTGAAAAGGCCGCTTATTGGATTAATGTAATGTCTAAACAAGGCCCACCTGCACCGTATACATTCAAGGAAAAAAGTTTTGAGGGCCTAGTAGATACTGAGGCTGAAAGTAATATTCCACATAACTCTTAAAGCGCTCCCAGTCAGCATATGATGCAAAACATGGGGTTTATTCTTAGTCTCAGTGTCGGTCCAAAGCATGAAGGGATTACTAAACCCCTCCCAATTACTATCAAATAACACAGTAATGTTTTAGGTTATCCTTTCTAGTGGCAGCTGCTGCCACGCCTCCTGATCCTATCCCTTTACCACGGAAATCTGACACACCGATTTGGATTCAGCAATGGCCGCTTTCTAAAGAAAAACTGGAGGCATTAACTCAATTGGTTTCTGAACAGTTACAACTTGGAAATGTGGAACCCTCTCTTTCCCCCTGGAATTCTCCTGTGTTTCTGGTAAAAAAGAAATCAGGCAAGTGGCCGATGGTAACTGATGTAAGGGCCAATAAGGCTGTAATTAAACCTATGGGGGCCGTCCAACCTGGCGTGCCTGCCCCTGCTTTAACACCTAAACATTGGCCTCTCATAGTTGTTGATCTTAAAGATTGTTTTTTTTTTCATATTGCTTTACATAAATCAGATTGTGAAAAATTTGCTTTTACTGTATCATCTGTCAATAATCAGGAGCTTGCAGCTCGTTATCAATGGAAAGTACTTCCTCGGGGAATCCTGAATAGCCGGACAATCTGCCAGCTTTATGTTGGACAAGTGCTTTCACCGGTTCGAGCCCAGTTTCCCCAGGCCTATATTCTTCATTCTATGGATGACATTTTAATTGCTGCCCCCACTGATAAAGAATTAATTGACTGTTATCGAATTGTGAGCCGCCGTGTTACAGAAGCTGGATTACACATCGCTCAGGAAAAAATGCAACAGACCACTCTTGTTCAACATTTAGGAATGGTGGTTGATAAACAATGTATTCAACCTCAAAAAGTTCAGATTAGGAGAGATTCTTTTCAAACTTTAAATTGGACAGGCTCGGTGTAGAATACTTCAAATTTCTGGATTTTATCCGAATTTAATTGTAGTTCCTTTAAATCGGCTCGAAATTCCGGCTGCCTTTCAACATTCGGTGCTGTGGCAAATTCACTTGAGTGATTTTGGTGGCATTATTGACAATCGTTATCCAAAAAACAAATTGTTTGATTTTATAAAAATGACGTGTTGGGTGGTCCCTCGATTAACCACAGATCAGCCCATTCCTGAGGCTGTTACAGTGTTCACCGATGGCTCCAGTAATGGCAATGCTGGGTATGTAGGTCCTACACACAAGCTTATTTCTACCTCTTATACTTCTGCTCAAAAGGCAGAGTTAATTGCTGTGATTACAGGATTTCCCTAAACCTTTAAATATTGTCTCTAATTCTACTTAACATGGGAAAGAGGATGTGCTTGTGTTTCACCAGGAGATCATCAAAAGAAAACCACAGAGAAAAGACGTCTGTGTCAGAGACTGCCCTCAGACATGGTGAGATCTGTGCCAACTCTTAGAAGCTGGTACATGGGTCTAATTCAATCCTCTCGATGCCAGCGGAGACCCATCTAACTAATCCCACTTCTAATTACCTTTCTTTTTCTCCTTATAAACCTAAAAATCTCACCATTTCTATTAGCCTGAAAATAACATCCCTGTTTTTCTCCTCTTCCTTCAGCACTCAATCTCGCTTACAATAGGTTTTATTTCCTGATTCTCCCCTTTATAATTTCTGCCTCACCAGTTTCCTCTCACACTGATTCACCTGCTACACATACTTATTCTTATTAGGCTTATGTGCCTTTTCCTCCATTTATTCGACCTCTCACCTGGATGGACGCTCCTGCGGAAATCTACACTAACAATAGTGTGTGGATGCCTGGAGCTACAGATGACGGTTGCCCGGCTCAACCAGGAGAAGGAGACACTGCGTTTGTTGTTACCATGGGTTATAAATACCCCTCTCTGTGCCTCGGACGTGCACCTGGTTGTATTTATCTAGAAACTCAAGTCTGGGCTGCTTATCTTCTGGATAATCTGACATCAGGATTCAGGCTCAGCCTCAGACCAGGGCCCACCCTTAGTTAATTGGGAGGTCTCAGTTTCAATCTGTGCACAGGATAGCTTTCCTCAGTGTGAAGTGACCTAGCTGTCATTTAATTCAGGAACCCCTGCCTCTGCCCTCCTAGAATGACTTGTCCTTCCTGAGCTTGCTCCTGTGAGCTCTGTAACTGTTCCCCTTGCCAGGTCACTCTTCCTGGGCCGGGTGGAGGCAACCCATAGGTCATCACCTCCTTTTCTCAGCACACCCTGCCTGTAGTCTGCGTGAACACCGGTCCCCTGTGAACCCTGCGTCCAGCATGGCTGGCACACAGCAGACTCCCCGGGTGTCCACTGAGCACCCGTGGGTCCCTGGGGACCGTGGGTCAGGTGAGGGGCTTGCTTGAGACAAAGTGAGACAAGGAGGGAAGGCAGCCAAGAAGGGCTCCCTGGGGGAGGGGAGGGCAGCCAAGAAGGGCTCCCTGCAGGAAGGGGAGCAGCAGCATGATCCTCCTGACAGCCTGGGAGCTGGGACCTCCAGCCGCGCATCCCAGGCTCCCTGTTCCAGGCCAGCCCCGGAGGAGGCTAACTTCATGGCACTTCCGCCCTGTGACAGAGACAGCAGGAGGTCCCAGGGCATTTGGCAAGGAGCTGTGGGCATTGGCAGCGATACGGGGCGGGGCCTACAAGTACCAAGCCCTTGTCCTCCCGAGCCCCTCACCTCCAGGACAGCAGAAGCTCAGCCCACGCCTGGCCACACCCCCAGCCAAGGCCCTGCCACCAGAAGGCCGGCTGCTCCCTCGCTGGTGCCCACTCTGGGTAGAGTCGGGAGCCTCCCAGCCCCAGCCCCATGCAAGGCCCCAAGTCTCCGTTTAATTACTCAAATTTTGTAAGTGTAATTACACAATAAGTGACATACTAAAAAACATCACTAAAATGTAAGCCTTTGTAATACCGTTTTATTACATTTTGATGACTTTCTAACTGTGATACTTTATTATTCATGCCACATTATTTTATGAAGGCACAGTGAGATTTTTAATATCTAATTACTGTTCGGAGTGGTGATGAAACACGTCTCATGCAGCAGCGTGCAAACCCGCGTGCCAGGAGCACCCGGTGCCCAGGGAGGAGGAGCCTGCCTCATCCAGAGTCAGGAGGGACCCGCCAGGCTGCGGGGCAGCAGTTCTGCTGTGCGCTCTCTGCTGAGCGTGGAGACGGATGGGAATTCTGCAACCAGACCCACCACATGAGTCAGAGATGTTTCTGCAAGGTGAGCTGGACATGCCTAAGGTCCTGGGGCTCCCAGGTGGTGGCCCAGCCTCTGAGGCCACTGCCCCAGAGAGGCCCCACCTCCGCTGGACTCCCTGCAGGGCTCCCTGCAGGGCTGAGTATCCTCCAGCAGCGACTCCAAATCCCCAGGACGGCTTCTGGGCTGGGCCTGGCCTTCAGGACGTCCCACACGAGGCACTAGGCAGAGTCTCTCCTCCCGGACTTTTAACACCTGGGGGACCCCAGGGACTTCTGGTCTCCTAGAAGCCAAAACTCAGACTAGGGAGGGGTCACCCGCCCCGCCCGAGGCCACCCTTCAAGTCATTGGTGGCCCCAGGAGAACCCAGGTCCACACCCCCGCCCGCAGCAGACTGACCTGCTGTAGACCTACCTTATGGGTGAGAGGCAGGCGGCTTGGGGAGACCTGCAGGGGGTCTCGGGGCACAGGAGGGGAGCAAGAGAGGCGCACTAGAGGGTCCACTCTGCAGAGCTTCCCACCCCTCTGCCTTCTCCAGACTGGGCTCCCGCCATTCCCGCCGAGGGTCCCACATGGGGCCTGCCCGCTCAGCATGCCTCCCTCCAGCCCGTCTTGTCTCAGGGACTGGCCTGAGAAGTCCTCGGAGGCAGAGGAAGACAGGAGGAATTCTGAAACGCTGTTGCTGGAGAGGTCCTCTCCCCTGTGACACCAGTCCTGTGCTAGTGAGACCCTTGCTTCTGGACCAGGCTTGCAGGGCCGTTGGTGTGGGGGCTCAGCCGCTCTGCACTCCTGAGAGAGTAGCTGGGCTGTGGCCCTCTCCTGCTGCCAGCAGCATCTCCTTAGCCGCCTCCTCTCCCCTGTAGCGCCACCTCCCTTCCCTTCTCAGGACAAAGCTGAAGGAGCCATGGCAGCTGGATATGCGCCACCCACTACTGTCCCCAGACCTGCTCCTGGTGAGGGCTGCCTGTGGGCAGGGGGTCAGGGCAGGCTCTGGCAGGGAAGGTTCCCTGGGGAAGGGCTGGAGAGGGGCCAGGCAGGGGCCTGTGAAGGAGACAGTTCCCATAAGAAGTCTTAGTCGGCTTTTCAAGGCATCAGGCACAGCAGATAAATAAAAGACAACTTTTATTTAATATGCCCAGGCCTCCGTTTCCTCCTCTGTAAGATGTTGATTCTACTGTCTCACACCTCCCAGGCTTTTTGCCAATGCAAACGTCAGTGGTTTTTAGTATATCTACAAAGCTGACAATCAAACCATTACCATCATCTGATGTTAGAACCTTTTCACCACCCCCAAAAGAAACCCCCATGCGCGGTGGCTCACGCCTGGAATCCCAGCACTTTCGGAGGCCGAGGCAGGTGGATCAGGAGGTCAGGAGATGGAGACCATCCTGGCTAACACGGTGAAACCCCATCTCTACTAAAAATACAAAAAAATTAGCCGGGCGTGGTGGCGGCGCCTGTAGCCCCAGCTGCTCAGGAGGCTGAGGCAGGAGAATGGTGTGAACCCGGGAGGCGGAGCTTGCAGTGAACCAATATCGGGCCACTGCACTCCAGCCTGGGCAACAGAGGGAGACTCTGTCTCAAAAATAAACCCCCATGTCCTTTGCGGCCACTTCCCATCTGCCCCACCCCCAGCCCCTGGCGACCACAAAGCTACTTTCTGTCTTCAACAGCTTTGCCTGCTCTAGGCATTTCATATAGAAGGGGCCATTTGCTGTGTGGCCTTTGTGCCTGGCTGCCTTCACCCAGCGTGTCGTGCTCAGCCCGTTAGCATGTGGTGGGTGCCTCACTCCGCTGGTTGCCAGATCACACTGAGGGCCTCCCAGGTTCCTGCTGGGTTCCACCCAGTGGCTGCATCGTTCTACATTCCCACCGGCCGCAGGCGAGGCTCCAGTTCCTCCGTGTCCTCCCCAACACTCGCTATTTTCTACAGAAAACAGCTGAGACTGTGACCATCGCCTGCCTCCGGGGTCCCCATGCCTGTTTCCACCTGCATTTCCAGCACAACCTGCCTGCCCAGCAGCCCCTAGTGGGAGCCCAGGGCCTTGGAGTTCCTCCTGTGACCCTTCCTTCCTTCCTTCCTCCTTCCTTCCTTCCTCCTTCCTTCCTTCCTTCCTTCCTTCCTTCCTTCCTCCCTCCCTCCCTCCCTCCCTTCCTTCCTTCCTTCCTCCCTCCCTTCCTTCCTTCCCTCTGTCCTCCGTCCCTCCTTCCTTCCTTCCTTCCTTCCTTCCTTCCTTCCTTCCTTCC